>NC_044302.2:32675838-32975838 GCF_004027225.2 Strigops habroptila
ACATCCTCAGGCCTGCTTTCAATAATCTGCAGAATACCTTGGTGGTGGCATTGGTAGTTATTAACAGTAAATGAGGCTTTTTCTAAACTGTTAACTTCCAGCATCTGCAGCATTCTCTGGCAAGGAGCTCCACAACTTAACTGCAAGTTGTTTGGAAAAAAACCCACTTTTTTTTTTTTTTTTTTTTTTTTTCCTTTGGGCTTGCTGCCTAGTGCTTTGGTTTGATTCTTAGTGTATTGGAACAGAGGGAACAGTCATTTTTCGTTCACCTATTTCATGTCACTCATAGTACAAGTCTGTTGAATTCTCCTCAGTCTCTTCTCCAAAGGAAATACTTAAACCTAGGCGTTACCATTACTGTATTGACTGCTTATTCTACTCTTCTCTTATCAAATGTAGTTTATATTCCTGTAGTGTCTTAACATTGCCAATGTCCTTGTTCAGTGAGCACAGTCTCTCTCCTGTCTTTCTACAATTCATAGCCTGTACAGGGGGAGTAGTATACCTAAAGAATTCTTTATAGAATCCTTTTCCATTAGGATTCTTTACCTAAAAGACTCTTTATAGTGCTCTTCTAGTCGCTGTAGAACAGTGACTATTCTATAGTATAGTGACTAGGAGAAAAAACTGCCATAAAGAGTAGAAACAAGTCGTCAGTTCGATTCCTCAAATCTGCCCAAAAAAAGTTGTTGGTTGGGTTGCTTTTTATCCTACTCTTTTCAACAATTTTAGTGATGATTATTTTCCTGGAATTCAGCCTTCAAGACTAGGTACTGGAAAAGGAGGATTTCCCTTTCAGCTCAATATTCTGAGCAGCAGTATCAGTCAACCATCGGGATAGCATGGCTAAGCTACTAACCCCTGAAATTTAGTAGTAGATTTGGGACCATGTTGTTTAAAAAATATATGCACGCACACATATATATACACACATAATATTTATAAATTTATATATAACTTAATATATAAAATCACACACACATGTATAAACCTGTAAAACTAAACAATATACATATGCCAAGTTTCAGACATAATTTCAGACATAAAATTGTTCTTCAGTTTGTCTGCATTTTTGTCCGTACAAAAACTTAGGATAGTTCCAAAGACACTTGCAAAGGAAACTTAATAGTGTCTGTTGCATTGGATAATAATCTCCTCAGATTAAATTCTCAGCATTCTGTTGATACGGAAAAGCTGAAGGCCTAATTTAAGGAATAATAAAATCCCACAACACAATTACTAGGTCTGCTTTCTAAAGAATAGCATAACCTGTTTCTTTAATGTCTTGAATTTCTGTGCTGGGTTTGTCAGGTTTTAAAAAGTAAATAACTGAGGATTTTAACACATTTGTAATTAGTTGATTTACTCTTTCATTTTTATTCTGTTAAAAAGTATTAAGAAACACATGCAGGTTCCTAAACAAATACCTCCAAAGTAGGCGGAAAGTCTTGCTTTTTTTATTGTGATTATTCTGTGCACTTAAAAAAGCATAAGAAGATAATTATGCATCTGCTGCCAGCAGAAGCTGTAACAGTGGTGTTCATAATGGTTAAAAAAATCAATGTTGATTATATGTCTTTCTTATAGACGAGGTGAAATTAGCTGTACAAAATTGGTGTTTTGAAATTACTGAACAAGAAACAAAATTATCTTCAACAGCAGGTGGCAGTGCTATCAAGATCTGTGATTCTGATGTGTGTAATCAGCCAGTGTTAAGATAGTATCTGCTCTTCAGTAAAAGTAAGTTAAATACCACAAAATCAGCGAAGTCTTGTGTTTTTTGCATAAATAATAGTGAGATACTGGTCACAGCTTTTTTTTCATGAGATTTCTCAAGCTGAAAACATGAAGTAGGTTTTGTGGAGTTAGTACGTTTATTTTGTGCTCACTTTTAGATGAAATTGTGACTGACTGTGTACAGTTTGTATAAGTAGAGAAAATGAGTGAGAGTAAAACCTGGTAAAATAAATATGCTTATAAAACTTCAGACATCTCAACATCACACTTCACAGTATTCTGATACTATTATTACAGAATTGTCATATCTCTGCCAATGTAAATCTCTTTGTCAAAGCTCATGAATCAGTTGATGTTTTAAAGCGCATTTAACAAACATTACTGAAACAGTTTATCTTAAAGACTATACTTCGGTTTACCCTCATATTGTGCTAAATTTCGTTTATCCATTTAATTTAAGAACAAATTGCTAAGATTGTTTATTAATTTGTTGATTAATTAATTGACCCTTAGTGCAATTTAGTGCTATTTATGGCAGATTTACCTCCTGCCAATGGTTAGCATCTCAACAGGAGCTGTGCAGCTAGAGATGAGATTGCTGGGGTTCAGTGTGCTAATGTTTCTCCTGTTGGTTTGCTAAAAAACCGTTCAGCAGTAGAGAATGGCAGGATCCTACGTGCAGAGAGCACAAGACTGATTATAGCTGATGACTGTCCCCATGCAAACTTCTCAAGCATTGTTCTGTGGAAGCCTGCCATTCCCACTGTGCTCTTCAAAGGCAAAATTAGTGAAATCGGTAAAAAAACCAAAGGTAGGACGAGTGGAGTTTACAATGTTATGTTCCAAAGCTGCAGGCCGTGTTACGTCACTGGTGCAGTCAGTGTATGTTAGTGAACTTTTTTGAGTGTGGTTTCGTTGTAAGAAGTGAATTAGGTCGCCTTGTTTCTCATCTGTCTGCTCATATGACTTCCCAGTGTTGTCAGCTCTATGGATCAGTAATTCTGCCTTGATTCTACTTTGTCTAGTAACAGAAAGAAGGTTGAAGAAACCCAGAGAAAAGATGTAATGTAAAAATATTGCATCTAAATTGCAGTCTTTCAAGGTTTTCATAAGGTGTCCTGAGCCTTAATATTCTGCTTTGAATTCAAATTGTCTTACAATTTTTCAGTAGATGACAGATTAATATGGTTAGCAACAAGAGTTCAAGCAGCTCCTAATGGCTGTGTCATTTAGAGAAGAAAAAAAGAATGTTAAGTGTCATACAGATGATCAGTTTTTCAGTTAAAGTTACCCACTGAAATATAGAACTTATCAGCTCTGGTCCTTGGTAATCTATGTATGAAATTAAAGCACAACTCTTTTAAAATCACTATAATGAATTGATTTGTACACATTTCAAGCAGGGCTGCTTTCTTTGGATTTTTGGTATTGAATTTGCACTGCAGTTAAAGCATCTTTTCTGTATAATCTATATTTGTTGGCTTCTTCACTGAGTTGAAACTGAGTCTGAAAGGCAGAAATGTAAATTAAAGCAAAAATATACAAATGTGTTACTTATTTTAAAAAAGATACTGAGATACCCTTTGCTTGTATGAAAAATAGCCAATAAGAAAACAGGATATGCTGTGTTTTGATTTAAGGTATTTCACTTGTAACTACATACCTCTTAAAATTGATGCTGTATTTAAGGATTTTTTTTTTTTCATAGAAGTACAGATTTGCTTTCAATCAGAA
Source organism: Strigops habroptila (assembly GCF_004027225.2). Taxonomy (NCBI): domain Eukaryota; kingdom Metazoa; phylum Chordata; class Aves; order Psittaciformes; family Psittacidae; genus Strigops; species Strigops habroptila. The sequence continues at coordinate 32,679,310 of NC_044302.2, forward strand.
CCTCTTGGGTTTTACCCATTTCTTTAGTGGTGTTTTTGACTAGGCAAAGAGTGTGTGCCTATACTGCATTCTAGGTATTCCCGACCTTTGAAAACAGCTGTACTAGTAAACTCTGAGTTGCAGCAGCTACATTCAGCTGGGTGGTTATAGTATAGCTCCAGTTGGACCCTTAGTACCTGAACTAGCTCATGTAGAACTGGAAGTGTAACCTAACGATAGAGCATTTGTGATGGTACTACTCTGTGCATGTTGCAGTATGTATTGAAGTGATGTTTGGGATGCATGGAAGATTTGCATGTTTTACCTGTGCCAAAGGAATCACAGCAACAAATAGTGTGTCTGAATTGGTGGAAAAAAGATAATGGTTGTCACGCAGTTTTGTCTGAGTGCAGAGAAGTTAGGGGAGATGTTACAAACATGAATAATTGCTCACCGTTGCAAATTAGCATCACGTCTGAGAACCTCAGTCAATACAAGGTGTTTGTGAGACCTGACAGTACAAACCAGTAGTTCAGTCCAATTTCTGAAGAGCTTGAAGCACACAAAAATATTTTCCCACCTAAAAGGATCTCATGTGTAAACAAACAAAGTTTTGACGTTGTATGTGCTAGTTCAATTTTATAACAAAATACATGGTTTGCAATACAGAAGCTAGGGAGTGTGTATCTATTTGTTTTTGTGTATGTGTAAGGCACCAAGAGCACTTGTATATCCACAATACAGAGGAACCAATCCTTTTTTCATCCTACAAAGCAAGCAAAAGAGACTGAAAGACAGCAAAGCAATGTGTGTGTATTTTTAACTCTATATGTACATGTATGTATGCTATGCATTTACTCTGGGTACATATATTAGTTCTGAATTTGTCATCTAGTCGTCTAAATTTGTCGTTAGTTCTAAATTTGTAGTTTAAAGTCTCTACCTTAAACGTGTACAGAATCTGTATAGTATGTGATCTTGAGTGTGATTTACTCTTTCTTTGCAAATACTAACGTATGTTCTGTTTTTGAAATGTCAGTTCAGATGATTTGTTTAATTAAAATCTGACACAAAACAGTACTTGCAGGGAAAGCTTTTCATTACCATTTCTGTGGTGAGCCAAACTATCAGGGTAGAAACAAGTTAATGTACCATGTGAATATTCACATAATCTCCAGTTATGCTTAAAAAGCGTGAGGAAATTTAGGTATGTGCATTTGATTACAGGAAGACTGTGGAAGAAGTTTCAAAGGAAGTGAGGTGTTCAGTAAAGAAAAACCAAACAAAAGACATACCCAATAATTACTAAATGTTTACAAAAATGCTTATTTTACAGCAGAGAAGTCACTTCAGGTAGGCATTGTAACTAGAAAGCTAGGTATGAAGGTGTAAGAATTTTGCTCATAAGTCTAAGATCTTATGTGCTAATTTTTTCTTGTACGTGCAAATTTAGAAATGTTACAACACACATAAGAGGGGAGAGATTGCAGCTTATTTTTAGGGCCATAATATGTACAATAAAATGCATAATTTTCAGGTACATGAAGTCATTATGCAGTAATGCTGAAACAGTAGCTTAGAGAGTTTTAATACATGTGGTTTTTGCTGAAAATCTTTTCAGCCATGTACCAGAGAGCTGACTAATTCTGTCCTTGTGACCAAAATCTTGCTTATTTTTGTTCAACATTATCCAGTGTAGCATGTCTATTTAACAGTGACATATCTGTAAATTAGTATGGACTTGCAGGGAAAATATTACTTACAGAAGCCCAGGATCAGGCCCCTTTTTGTAAATTCTACATAAATGCTTGAGTTGCTGTGCATTGGTTTTAATGGTAATCCACTGTAACTATTATAAAGACAATGTTGTAATCAGTTGTTAAGGGAACATGTATTTGTTGAAAACAAAGAATGGAGTTAATTCTATATTTGGAAACAGTTCCAGTGCTGCATGCTGCTGAATGAAATACATTTATGGAAACAACTGCATTCAATTCATGTTACAGTCTGAAAAACTGGTAATAGCATAAAAAGAGACACCCCTGTTTTCTCAAAATCTGCAAAATCTTTTTTTGCTGGGGAGGTGCCAAGTGTGCATGTATTTGTCAACTCATTTTGAGTACATGCACCTCTAAAACTAGTCCTTTATGTCTTATTGATATAAATTAACAGCACAATATGGCTCAGAGTGCATCTGTCTGACACAGGCACTCTGCAGACCAACTGCAAGCTTTTCTGTGTATATAATGTAGGCATCCCTCTGTAAGACACTCACTGATGCCTCTGGCTTAGGCTTAAGGATGTATTTGCCCTGAATACCTTCATCGAACTGGGAGCAGTAATTTCAATTACGCTTTCATTGTTTCTATCTTAACCAGAATGTTGAATTTGCTTACAAATACTTTTTCAGGTATACTCATGTGAGTTTAGATTCTGTTTTGCTTCTTTTCTGTAACTTTTGGACTTCTTAGTTATCATAACTTTGTGTTCTTTTACATCAGAAAATCCAGACAAAGTCATATTCAATGTTGTGCAAACTATGTTAGAATTGTGCTTAAGCAGTGTGTCCGCAGCAGATGGACTGGGCTTTGAGTCCCTAAGAAAGCCGTTTATTGATTATGAGTAAGTATCATGTTAATGTATAGGTGGTTTGAGTGACCTTGATTACACATACTTTCCGCACAGTAACAGCATTGTGACAATCTACTTAAGTTGTTAATACCTTAATACAAAATACATACAAATGTATTCAGCTGTTGTGTTCCACGAAGTAAAAAAGAGTAAAAAATATCAGCTGAAATACCTGAGAAAATAGGTAAAAATATGTTCAATAAAAGGTCTGTCTTGCATTGACAAGGCAAGTAAAGGCAAGTAAAGGCAAGCAAGGGTTTCAGTACCTAAAAATACGGGGGTTTTGTCACTAGAGGGTGCACAATACACAGGAATAGCAAAAAGGAAGGCAAAATCCTTCGCTGCCTTGCATGCTCCACAAGTGCCCAGAAAAACATGTCTGGGGAACCTTGTATATTTAACATTTCAAGGAGCATTCAAAGGTTCCCAGGGCATTTCTCTGAGTGTCTGAGTCTGCATCTGACTGTACTCGGGGTGGATTTAATGATAACTTTCTTTACCCAAGTCTTGTGAAAAACAAATTGTCATTCTTTATTCTTGCAAATCTAAAATATGCTTAAAACTCTTTAGGAGCATTGGAAGCAAAGAATAATTTAATTCAATATGATAGTTTTAGCTATTATTCCCTTCTGTGCTCTGAGCTTTGCATGAAATATGACTAATCACTGAATGATTAGAGTTTACCTGTACCGCTTCCACAAGAATCTCAGTTTTACTAGGTATTGGAGTGTAGGTGTTGCATATCTTCAGGGAACATTTGATTGAATGAAAAATGGAAGTGTAATAGCAGGTGATGTATAGGATTATGGACCATAAAATACTCTAACTTTTTAAAATTACTGAGTAATTTGAATTATTGAGTGTGGTTATTCTAATCTGTTGGGTTTGATCCTCGTTCCTGCTTTGTGTCCAAGTACCTGTTGTGTGGTGGTGTCCTCTGAATGGTGCTGCTTTTCTGAATTTAGTTTTGGGTTCCAAAAGCTTATGAAATGAGAAATTGGGAGTGAAGTTGTCTAAAGTTGTCTAAAATATTAATAGTTTTTTTTTTTTGTTGTTGTTGTTGTTGTTTGTTTGTTTGTTTGTTTGTCTTTACACTGGTTGATGTGAGGTGCTTCAGGCACCCTTTAATACTTCATTTTCTGTCTTTCGACTAATTAAAGGGTCTCTGGCGGGAGCAAGACATATGCCCAGAACCAGCTGGAGGACATGTGAAATGTATAAGTATATGGAGTGCTCATTTTCTTACGGTATTCTTCAGAGGCCAATATCCTTAGTCTGGGGACATCAGCTGTAAAGGATGTCATAGATCAGAACAATAGTATGAGGGCTGGTAGCTATAACCAGCTAGGGATTGAGATAATATCTGTGCATTCTCTTCTGCAGCATTGTCAGGAAGGATAATTGTGAGGGACCTGTGGCCAGACGGATTGAGCACACACAAGTTATATTTGTACCTTTTCCTCTGCTGGCTCAGACCAAGAGCAGTTCCTCTTTCTCCCTGTGTTTTGGCACCTTTGTTTTCCTGGAGCCTGCTATCAGGGCTGCCTTCTGGCACTGCCTTTTGAAAAAGAAGGAAGCACAATTGGGGGGGAGGGGAGGGGAAAGGAAAAAGAGTACTCTGACTAAACTGTGTTATACAGTTCGGTTATTTCAGTGAAGGTAAAGGTTATTCCTTTCCCTCCCACTCCATCCTCTGTGTAGTCAAATTCCAGACCATCTGGTACTATGAATATTCCTACTGTTAAACTTCACAGAGATCTCTGAGCTGCAGAGAAGACTTACGTGGTCATGGAATTGGTCTACATCCTTACCACTCTGCAAAAAGTCTTGCCCTACCTAACACATCTTTGCGCAGTGTGTAAATTCTGGGCTAAAGCATCTCCTCCAGGGCTAAAAGAGCAATTAATTTCATAAAGCTCTGGTTCTGCAACCATTCTTCAGAGACTGACAGTTCCTCTTAACCAGTGCCATATATAGTGGATTTCTTGATATGGAATAGATCACTGAGTGCACCACATTTGTTTTGTATAAAACTTTAGGACATAATTGCTTATGGCTTTCATCACTATCATCTTACGATGCATTTTAATTTGTCTTCAGGAGTTGAAAGGCTCTGTGTGCCCTTAGCAGTAATCTTGAATCATGCAGGCCACTTGTTTTAGGTTGTTTGAAATACTTTGTAAGCAGCTTCAGGTACAAACTACGGGGCTGAAAGAAAAAAAAAAATAATCAAAACAATAGTAAGTGCATTAAAGACTGTTAATGATATGCACCATTTTATTATGAGAACAAGGCAAACATTGGGAGGGAGTAGAGACAGGGAAGATGAAAGCAGGAGGCACATTTTCAGCATGTTAGAAAAGTGATTGAAGAAGATTCAAGAAAATTCTTCACTGCTATGCTTCCCTCCTGTTTGGAGGATGGAGGGAAAAAGTATTTCTTGGTCCCTTCTGAAAAGACGCAGAGTTTGTCCTTTTGCAGTTTTTCTTTGTTATTTTTAAAGTCAAGATTTGCATTAAAGTGCTTTAGGAGGGACAAGGTAGCAGAAAAACAGAAAACAGCCGCCAAAAAAAAAAAAAAAAGATCATTTAGGAAAAAGGGGAGGGAAAGCAAGTGCTGTAATATCCTTTCCACCCATGTACTTGTGCTCCTCTTTTTTTTTTTCTCTTCCTTCCGTCTTCTGCTCACGCCTGCTTCACACCGTTGGCCTTTTGCTTAGTTCTTCCGTGATGATTCGTGATCACCCCATACTCTCTTTTTCAGGATCCTAGTAAGTGGCTCACACACTGGCAGTGTTTTAGAAAACTGGCCCAGGAGCTGAGTTAGACTTGTGAAGCAGAGAGGTCATTTGTCTGATCTTTGTGTTGTGTGGCCGTTGGAGCTGAGAGGGTACAGGGAAAGTTCTGAGAGGTCTTACTGACCTCTCAGCTGTCTTTCTAGGGAGCCATGGTCTGGCATTCTTAAGCAGTATGAGATCTAAATGGCATACAATTCTCAAAATCTGAAAAGCCATAGTAACTACAATATCTAAATTAAATTTAATTAGGCCATTTGACTATAAATAATCTATTCAACGCAGTTTCTTCATACAATTCCAAATCAAAGAGTGAAGAAGAGACTGAAGACAATAGCTTCGTAATATTTTGCCATCCGTCAACACGATTGGGACGCTGTTTTATGTAGCATGAGCAGAAGCATCATAAACTTCTTCCTGTGTGCTTGCCTCTCAGGAAGCGTACTATCCCCTTCAGAAAGCATAGCACATAGTTTAGCCCACAGGATTCAGCTTGTCCCAATTGAACTTGTGCTTTTTTCCTCCTTGTAAGAAAAGTTTTAGATTTTTCAGGAGTTCTATGCCAAATCTAGGCATGGAACAAAATTGAAGTAGTTGTAAACTAGACCTGAGGCCTTCAGGGTAGCCTGTCATTTAAAATGGCTGGTGACTGTATTGTGGCTACAAGGGTGCTGCATAATGTTTGCAGGATCACTGAGAATTATAACCTGTGCTTCTAGATTTATAGGAAACCTCATATTTTTAATACATAGGGAATAGTTTTGCAAACAGTTCTTTCCCTAGTGCTTTAATATTTGTTGGTTTCTTTTTTTTTACAGAAGCAGATAGCTTGTTGACCGTATTTCTGGAGACATGTTGGTGTTTTACCCAACATGTGGGTTGGATGGTGAGAACAGGATGGTTCAAGAATGTCATCTGTTGCGCTCCTGTTTTGTGTAGTTGATTCTATAATTAGCTGTGCCAAATATATGCTTAGTGAACCTGGTTTTTTTGAAGTGCTTGCCAAAAGTGTGTGACTTACCATGTCTTTTATAAACCTACAGATATTGCCATGTGCTAGCAATTTCAGCTAGCATGTGCAAGTCGATGGTGTAACAGTTAAATTACTAGTGTGATAATTGCACTCAGAAGTCCCAGAATGTAAAAGTAACAAATACTATGGCTGTGTCATTTTGCTAACATGAGAAGGACATCTGGCCAAATGTGTATGGTTTATAGTAATTCCAAGTTTTTACTTTATGTCACTGCTTTCTGCAGAGAACCACGTGTTTCTTGACCCGTTCTACATAAATGTATGTGTTCTCTGAAGTCATTTAGTATCTGACTTTGTAAGATCCTGAACAATCTACAACTGAATAATAGAGACTGCTGATCAGATGATGGAAGAAGACCCCAAATACGGTTCTGCTGAGATCTTTCAGTCAGCTATTTCATTTCACATCAGAGGATGAGACATTTTGGTGGCTGAAGTGATACTTATATAACTTTTGCCAAATTATGGCAGTGTTTTTAGAACTAATTAGCTGACTTTTTGAGATCCTTACATAAGATGTTGTAGAAGTGAAATAATTATTTTGTGCATGTAAAAAATTTTGATCATAGTAAATGAATAAAAGATTATGGTAAATCATTCTGTGGCAACTCCATATAATCATGATTAAGGTAGAGGAATTAAAAATGTTTTTCCTATTTTTCCTTTAACATAATTAATAACTTAAGATTCTGACAATTGGTATCAAGATGGAGTGTTGTAGGTCCTTCACATGACAAAAGAGTTTAAAGGTTTATATAGGAAAAAAACCCATCCTTTTTTGCTGAGGACACCTATTGCCCATTGTATTTGAAAATGTAAATACTACAAAATTTATTAAAACTGTATCATTGCTGTGATAGCTAATATTGTTTTTATTAAGAATGTGTATGGTCAGAGCATCTAAAGTGCATTATGATTAATGCGGAGAGGCAGATGATATTTTGACTTGCAGCTCCCTTCACTAAACCTGCTTTTCCATTAAAATACCCCTTGCAAACTTGTTACAGGACAATTTAATGTAATACTATTATAACCGAGTTAAATGAGCTCTGTGTTAGAAGTGGAACCTGGAATACAGCCAGTCTTTCCTCAGGTCGACTTTATCATGCTATTTAGAGGGAGCCTGTCTTTTTCGGGCATAGAGTCTTCATATTATAAAATATTAGTTACGGTCTTCTCTCTAGTGTGAGATTGGAGTTAGACATATGAGAACAGGCTTTATTGTTCAGACTCGCCTCCAGAAAGGAAAGGTGTTCATAACCATTCATCTTTTCTATTTCCAGAAAAAAAACCTGTAAAGTTCCCATGCCGTGACTATGAGGCTTACTCTTTACACCTCACCTCCTAATTCTCTGACACAGAGATTGACTGTAACACATTCCCAGCACAGCTCCACAATATGTCTCTGGCTTTCGACCATTTCTGAGGAGAAGGGTGCCAGGTTATTGCACTACAGCAAGGACTATATCTCTTGGAGAGAAATCCCTAAGAGAGAAATTCAAGCTCAAAGAAGGTTGACTGAGGGTACATTTCCAAGGCATCAGGCTGGCAGTAAGGTTGCTGTCTATCAGTTGACCTGTCTAGTTTGAAGATACACAGTTACATCATGTAACTGTACACATATGCATATCTGTCTACAGCCACATAGGCACATATGCTTATGTGGCAGTAGAACACCACAATGCCTTTCCTGCAGCTTTTTTACATAGTTAAATGCTTGGATATTTGCACAACAGCGTTCAAGCAAGTTGGAAAGGCTTGGCAATCAAGAAGTAGAATAGAACTCAAAAAGACTATTCTTTGGAACAAAAAGTGTTCTGGATTGTTGTCAGGCATAAATGGGTATAATCTGTGAGTTCAAGAGATGCAGCAAGTTTGTTGACTCACTGCAGTAGTGAGATAGGTGATAATTTAAGTTTGATTGTAATGAAAATTAAATGTGTGTCACCCTTCACCCCCCAGCAAATTCATGGTCTGATTAGTCAAGAGGAATAAATAATTTCTTTATATTTGCATTCCTTTTTCCCTACTGATATGAATTTTGCCTTTGCTTTATACTTATAAAGAAAGGAAACTGAACTGACTGATTATGAACTCACCGAGCATCTTTAACCATGAAAGGAACATAGAAGTAGGTTCTGCACGCAGAACAATCTGAATTTCTGCTCAAAATAACAAAATTGAGGTGGTCCAAACACCTGATTCCTTCTCCTTAGGGAAGGCTTATGCTCTTTATTTGGCTGTGAACTGAATAGGGTATTTATTTTTGTGTTTAGACTATCAATTTTTTCTGTGCACGTTCCCAGATACAGAGGCCTTTTCATATTCAGGAGAAGGAAGTGAAGAGGTGTGTTTGCTTTTATATACATACTCATTCCATCTTGCAGGATGGGTGATGTAGCAGTATCCCATGGGAAGAAAGGCAAGATTCAGAACATCTGTACAAGTATGTTTTTTATGTATTCTGGAATGTGTTAATCTTGATACTGTATATTTAATTCTTCAATATACTGAGAATTTTATGCCTATAATCTTTGACTAATCCCTCTCTGAAGAAAGTTATGGAAGAGAGACTGAGGAGTGAAAAGGAAGTCACATCGCCAGTACTCACAGGCCCCTATTCATGCTTTTTCATTATTAATTATTATAATTATATGTGGGCCAGGTTTTTAAGCACATCTTCTGTCTGAGACAGTTCTAAGGTTGTTGATACAAGGCCACCCCAAAGCCAGTAACTTCCGGTTTATAGTGAAGCCAGGTTGTGACCGATGGTTTTAAATACAGTAAAGATCTTGGTAGCAGGAGAAACACCTGTTAATATTCAGCTTGAGAAGACTTGCTTATGCCCTGAACTAAGATCAAATAAAGACAACAAATATTGGAGAGGCTATTACTATTAGAGTGAGTCAGGCAACCGTGTTTAATTTGAGTTTTTATATTTGTGTTCTGTTATACTTGCAGATACCCTGCAAACATACTATCCTTTTTGTTTGGAGTGTCTAACCCTTACTTCATTAAGTCTGATCCATTTGGATTTGAATAGTCCTGGACATTCCTTGCATTCATGTATGTCAGTGGAATGTAGGAAGCAGGACTGAAGAAAACTCTTTGGGTCACCAAGTACAGACTTCTGCTATCACATCTGAGCACATGTAATCCTGTTCATCAGCTTATTAAACTGTATTTTAAAAACAGGCTTATTTATTCTCTTTCATCTATAGGATGATGGTTCTGCAATGCTGTTCCAAGTTTGACTTTTCTGAAGGTTAGAAAGTATGAATTGAAGAATCTGTCCTATTACCTGATGTGAAGCTATTACCACATGTAAAATCACTCTTAAAATATGTGTTTCCACAGATACCTAAGATTTGCTAGAGAGTTCTCTTTTTAATTAATTTGTAAATTTTCTGGTTTTCTGAACTTTTGAGATTCTGTATCTGACACTTTTTTCTAACATGGAGGTAATAATGTTTTTTTTCACTCCCTCTCTTCTGACCTCTGATTCACTGATACACCTTCCCTAATAGCAATTTAAAGCACTGCCAACAAAAGATGCTTTGCCATGTGTTGAATCTGTCAAGTTTTTAACTAGTTTCTCCTCAGGTGTCCATTGAAGATGAAGCAGGTTTTGAACAAATGTGTCTTGGGGACTGTTTGTTAGCTAATTTTTCATCTGAGTTCCAGCTGCACTAACAACCTGAGTAAGGAAAAAAGAAAGTGATTTTCAAGACAAATCCTCTCTGAAATAGAATAAGCAGTGCAGTGTTTGCTGTTTGTCTTTTGAGATAAATTACTTTAACCAGTTACCTTCATCTATTGCTTTTTTATCTCTCTGTTTGGTTAAGTCCCCAGCAGTGCAAAATATGTCTGGAAATACAGGCAAGATCTTTAAAGCACATTTTTCTAGTACTTCCTAGAAATTTATGCCAAGACTGCTATTTCTATTATAGGGAATTTCTAATTTTGAAACAGTCTTGGGACAAAGGTCATTTGTAAGGGAGTTGGCAGTGACTGATAAACTTATTATATTATGTTTTATTGTGAGATAATATGGATAATTGCATGTGTGTTTCAGATGACTGTATGAAGAGAATAAATGAGTAAGGCCATATTCAGACTACCCTTCCTAATGCCTCTGGATGCTGTCCTCTATCAGTATTATTAAATCAGCATTTTCTTACACTGACCCTTAGACTGGCTAAAGATTTCCTGTAAATCACCCACGTAGGACTAAAGTGCAGGGAAGGTTTAATGTGAGGAGCTGAAGTGACAGGTTTTAGAACATTTGCCATTCCACTTGGCTGCCAGCACTGCTTGTAGTGTGCCATCTATGGCTTTTCTTACATGGATATTGAGGCATGTGAGTTTTCCATTTTACTCTTGAAGATGGAAGCCTCCAAACACAGGTTTCTTGGTTTGCTGTTGATTTTAAAGCAAACATCTTTGAGCAGTGTAGTCAATTCATTTGGCCTTGCAGTTATTTCTTCTCATACCAAAAAGGAAGGTATGTGGTTTATATTTTCTTTTTCATTTAAATGTTTGAGTTGTATTACATAGGAAGTTGGGCCACATAGGCATTTAAAATGAGCTTTCAGACGACTAGTAAACAGCAATACTACCGATCAATAAACTAAGCTTTGGTGTTGTCTCTTTTTTTGGTCTTTATTAAATTATTGTTGTAGATTAGGCTTTTCTAGATTGGTTCCCATAATTTCTTTAAACTTATGTGAATATTACCAATGTATTGTTGAGTAACCATCCTGCAACTTAAAATCATAATCACCTGTATTCCATGATGTTATTTAATGTGTTGTTTTCTTCACGTTGATATACTTTCATTAAAATCCTGAGTCTCAAAATAACAAGATTTTGGTAAACAGAATTTGGATATACAGGAAAATTTTCACTGATGCTTGTCAAGCTGTGGGTAATCGGTACAGTTTGTGTGGATGATTCATCTTCAGGGTTTCCTGCAGCACATTTCACAAAGGCTAAAATTCAACTTTGAAAGCAAACACTTATTTACTTATTTCTAAGACGTGCTAGCAGGTAACTTCTCCTAACGTTCTGACTTTAAGAAACCAGGATGCTTCTTGTTCTCAAGAGTTCTGCTTTTCTTTTCAGTCAAAATACAAGTGATATTTCAGTATTCAGTATTGGGTGTTCTTTCGTACATTTGAGAATAAGTTACAAAAGAAGCAAACCAGTTTCAGGGGTGCTGTATCACAAAGCTGTTAAGAAATCTTGTCTCTAGTTGAGACTTGCAATTGTCAACCGTTTGTCTCTTTGAGGTCAGGTAATTTAAAAGCAGAGTTCACATGAACCTAGCTTTTAGTGACGTGGGAGACAGTAACAGACTGAATTAATATGTACACAGATAATGTAGCACATTTCATTCTAGATAAATACTGAAAATTAGTGGAAGTAAAGATAAATTTGAGAAGTAATTTAGAAATAAGTCATATGTTTAAAACATGTAAGTGCTTCTGCTAGACAGGGAAATACATTCTTTTGCAAGTTATCTAACCAATGATTTTCTAATTCTTCATAGCCTTCTGATGGAAGAGTCAGAACGTAATAATAATAGCAAAAGTTATGTCTTGCAGGACACTCATCTAAAAGTAATGATTGCAGGGTGCTATTTCTAACTTTAAAATATTCAGAATGGAAGTCCCATGTAGAGATAATAAAGGTCATGTATCGTCTTGAAGAGTGATGCAAACTGTATAATCAGTTCAGTAAGAAGATGTTTGTTAAAAATTTGTGTAAGAAACAGTAAAAAAATAGGGTGAATTCACCTATATGGTAAATTTGTACTTGTGTTTTCGTTGGATTAGCAAATGTCAGGAGTAAAACTCGTTTGTGTGTAGGTGGCAAGTTACATATTCTTGTTACTGATTTCATACTTGTAAAGTGCTTTCCAGTTTCTGATTATTGCCTGTTTAGTATCTTTGATGGAAACAATGCTTTTTACTGCTCTTACCATGAGCGACATAACTCCAGACAAAGGATTGAGCTAAACTGGTTGTTTTACAATTCCACTCCACTTTGCTATTCATAAAGCATTCAAGTGGAAGTGAATACACTTCTCAAGACTGTAACCTGGGGAGTAGGGAAACTGCTACTGTAAGTGTGGTTAGGTATTGTATAGGAAACAGCTACCTCGTATACGGTGTGTGTTTCTTGAACAGTAGTAGTATTCATTTTGCAGCTTAATGGATAAGACACTTGGCTAATTGTAATTCTTTTTCTTCGCAACTTTTAGCATCCGTGTTACCCATCCAGAGATGAGTTGATGCTCATGCTTAATGGATTGCAAAGATGAGTGGAAGATACAAAAGGACTAAAGTTAATCATAGAATGGTTTGGGTTGGAAGGGACCTTAAAGCTCATCTAGTTCCAACCCCTTAAAATAGAGTAAATACCTGAAAACAAAGCAAGCTGTGAAAAATGCAAAACCCTTTCAAGGTTAAGCAAGGAGGTAGTCCCAAAAGCTAAATGGGTTTAAAGCCATTTTTGTTTTGCCTCCTTACTACATCTAGAAATATCATACAGACAGGTGCGGTTAAGTCTTCTTGTTGGTGGAGGGGTTGTTAGAAGGAGGGTCGATCCTCTGTTATTTCTTTTTTTGTTGTTACTTAGAGTGAGATCAGTATAAGCAGTTTGAAATGGCTAGCTGTACTTTATTATCTTTATACACACAGGCAGATATCAGAATCTATTATGAAGATCTTTATAGATTTCAGAGCTTTTTATTAGATATTTAAATATTGAAATGCTTTTTATGACAAGCACTGTCGTCAGAATGGAGTAACAATACCAGGCTAATATTCCCAAACTAGGGAAAATGAGATAATGTTCTAAGTGCAGGAAGGCATTTGTTCTCTTTATTTAATATTGCCATGCTTTCTGTGAACATTGTTTTTGGTAATTCAGAAGAGGCTTAATCTATGATATGTATTTTCCATGTAACTTCCTGAAATACTGGATTGTAGCTATACTATTAAAAAAATAGAGTAAATGTTTTCCTTTTAGCATTCGATTGACAGGATGCAAATAGAGTTCAAATAGTTTTGAAAACTTTTCATATTGGCTACTAATTCTACTGATATGTTACAGGTACAAAACGTTTATTGCCATCTAACTGAGAGTTTTGAATATTTGGAGATTCCAAGATAAAGAAAAGAATTAAAAGATATGTTGCATACGTTTGTTAGGAATTATAATGCGTTCAGCTGGATCTTGTCACTGTGGTAAAAGTATGTCTTCAGTGTAAGGTTTCACTATGGTTGCTTTGTTGATTGTATTGATTAACCAAGGACACTAGTTACTGTTTGCTTTGTTGTTGTACATTAGAATAATTGATAACTCAGATTTAGTATCTCCTTTATTGCCCATGGTGGCATCCATTATTTAATCATAAATACTGCTATAAATACCTCTTTAAGAATTTCTGCTTTGTTTTGAATCAAGTGTACTTAAAGTCATAATTTGTGTTGCAGAGACACTATTCACACAAATATAACTTAAAGTATGTTTTTATTTTGTTGGCGGGTACTTTATTTTCAAAGTTCTATAAGCTAGCCGTTGACACAATATCTAAATAAATTCAGTATTCATATCTTGAATATGGTAATAGAATATTATTTCCAAGAAAAAGGGCAATGTATTCATTAAGGATTTTGAAACCTGACAATCATTATTAAAATTCTATATGTCAAGTTGCAAAACTCTGCCATATTATGAAGATAACAGAAACAAAATATTAGATATGTACTTAACTTGCATTTCAAGAAATAATGCAAACATGTAATTACATGATAAACATCTGGTGATCCACCTTTTCTTCCATGGTTTGCGCTACATTTTGCTTACTGCATTAAGGACAAATCCTCAGCACGTGTAAGCTGTCGTAATTCTGACATCAAGAGATCTATGGCAGTTTGTAGAAGTGAAGAGACAGGAATTGCTTGGCCATCCAGCTCACTTCAAAGTAGCACTTCTGACAGTATTCTGGTTTAGTAATGCTTTCTTATTAAACATCCTATATTTATAGCTTCTCACACTTCAAACTTTTTTTTTTTTGTTTGTTTCTTTTTTTAAATACAAAAACATTTTATCATTCACACATAAACAGCAGTGACTCCTTGGGATAGGTCAGTTGTAGGCATAAGCTGAAACTCTTTAGGGGGATTTTGTATGTAGAATGTGAAAATACCATATAGTTGTAGGAAAAAATACGGCTTTTGAGTGCCTTAATTCCAAACACCTTTCCTTTTGGGGGAAGGGTACGGGTTTCTTTTTTTCCTGTGTGTTTGTGAATAACCTTTAACATCAACTGTTTTTATCATATAAACACTCTGCCCAGATGCTGAAAAACAATTTCATATTTACTGACTCATGACAATGCCTATCAACTTTTGCATAGTCTAGATCGGATCATACGAATGGCTTAGCAAACAAGTGAAGATGACTTTTGGGGTATCTGTTTCATCCTTAGTGGCTATCTGTCCAAATCACAGAGCCATGACGCCAGAAAACTCGTGTTAGTCCCTGCACAGGAGAGATCCAGATCAAGAACTGCAGGGGTGTTATAGGTCAGGACTGAAATGCATTCACAGAGCACAGTAGGGAAGCTTCTGTAGCATCTGCTACTACTATGCCTGGCATTTTTAACCACTGCTGTCAATTCCTTGCTTGAGCAAATGCACTAGAAATTCAACCCAAACCTCAGAAAACCTCTATCAATCCATCAAAAATAGGAAATACTTAAATCCAACAGCAAAGTTAAAGACCTAGATTTCAGTTACAGAAGCAGTGATGCCTGTGGAGTAAGGGGGGAAAAAATACATGGATTGAACACACTTGTCTATAGCTGGTGCAGTTGCAGCTTTTCCTCCCTGTAAAGGCTGGGGTTTAATTTAAAAAGTGAGATTAGGAGTGTAGGTGTAAAAAATGCAGATAAGTTTTGAATCTTCATTGGTGTTTACAGGAATAACACTTGCAAATGGATTTTTACATAATTTTCCTAATGTGTGTATGTTGTGTGTATCTTAGGCTCTTTTTTCCAAATGTAGTCCTTACACCAAAACTCATTTATCGAGATATGAAATACCTGTAAGGATACACAGCCCTGTACAGGACTAAGTTGTTTAGAAAAGGGATTGTAGTCATAGATGAGGAGAACTACAGTACTGTTACAGCAAAATATGCATCTTTTAGTTGCTAAAAACTATTTTGGAAATGAAAGAGATGAAAATACAAGTGTCTCTGTCTTTCTTCCACCTTTCTTGTAAAGCACCTTAGGATCATTATGAGCTCTATTCTGTTTTTTGAACATTGACCAATATCTACAATATGAAAGAAACATTGAAAAGTCCCATAGTGTAATAAGGCAACTCATTTTTACACGACTGTCATGGTTTTGTGCAGTGTGTTTTTATATCTTCATGTCAGTGATTAATTGAAAACTGAAGTTCACTTCAGCTGTCTTCTTTATGGAGGATTATGATTTCTCACACTCATATGAATGGGCATTTATCATTGATCTTGGTTAAAGACAGTATTGCATCTTAGTGGGTATTTTTCTTTTAGACAAAGTGAAAACAGAAGTTACCAGACATGCTAGCAAGTGCAGAACTGAGAACTGGGAGCAGAACTTGTCTAGACAGGATTATTCTGAGAGAATCACTATGTATATAGAAATGTATATAACCTCTTCATTCACACGTATAAACTAGTACAATAATTAATGATTTTTTAAATGGTTTTACCACCTGACACAAAGGACATACAGCTGTCTGAAATTTCGTATGAAGTCATAGAATCCTAGAATCCTAGAATGGTTTGGGTGGGAAGGGACCTTAAAGCTCACTCGTTTCCAACCCCCTGCCACGGGCAGGGACACCTTCCGCTAGACCAGGTTGCTCCAAGCCCTGTACAACCTGGCCTTGAGCACTGCCAGGAATGGGGCAGACACAGCTTCTCTGAGCAACCTGTGCCAGGGCCTCACCACCCTCACAGGGAAGAACTTCTTCCTTACACCTAATCTGAATCTCCTCTCTTTCATTTTAAAGCCATTCCCCCTTGTCCTGTCCCTACAGGCCCTTGTAAAAAATCCTTCTCCAGGTTTCTTGTATATCCCCCTTTAGGCACTGGGAGCTGCTCTAAGGTCTCCCCTTAAGGAGCCTTCTCTTCTCCAGGCTGAACAAGCCCAGCTCTCTCAGCCTGTCTCCAGAGCAGAGCTGCTCCAGCCCCCGCAGCATCTCCATGCCCTCCTCTGGACTTGTTTCAACACATATATTCCAGTCAAATGTGCCAGTCCTGTGGAATTAAAAACCTGATGAATAAATAGAATACAGTTCTTGTTAAGTTGCACTTTCCCCAGAGGGCTATGAGAGAAAATAGTGGATACATTTGTACTAGTGCTTGCGTTAATTATTTATAGATGTGTAGTTTTGTTTTATTAGAATGATCAGTTCTGTACTCTTAGGGAGGAAAGGAGGAAGAAGAGACTTTATACTCATTCAAGACCTCTGGAAACAGTAAATTTACTTTCAGGTGCATCATTGTAGTGATACTCTGTGGTAGCATGTATAAGGGTAACAGTTATAAATGTAGGCTCTGTGACAAGCTTGTATGTTTATGAAAGCCATTTATGATGGGCCTTGTTAGCTTTTTGGTATAACAAACCTTTTGTTCAGAAAGCAGATGTTATGAATGATTGCAGCCCACGCAGAATAGGGAGTGAAGACAGGCTGTAGATGTATCGGTTATGGGAGAACTGGTGTGGAAAGGAAGATTATTAAACTGGGGATTAAGAAAACAGTCTAGGTAAATGGTAAGATATAAATAACATTGATTAGGATAGGATTCCTATGTGGGCAATACCTGTGGAGAGAGCAGATCTATTTTGGTGTTCCTTTAAAAAAAATGGGCTGGTGGCCCTGAAGACAGTGGACCAAAAGCTGGGAAAATATGCAGAGGGACAAGATGAGATGTGAAGTTGTCTGGATCTTGAGACTGGTTTGAACTGTTATGAGTGGTTCCTGAAGTTTATGGGCAGGGCTGTGTTGTAGATCTTCACAACTGCCTGTGTTTTTAATTATGCTATTTTGAATGATTCTGGGACATTTCAAGTTTGTTCGTGTTAAAAAAGAAAGAGCAAATAATGTGATGGAAGACTGCTGTTACCAAAAAACCATGAGTTACCAAGCTGTTTGCTACATGGTTGCTAAGTATGTTAGGAGAATAGTAACCAGGCTGGGTCTCAAACTTAACTTGAAATTGGAAGCTTTTTCTCTGGAGATACTTTTCTATGGATCATAAGACATGTTTCTAATTTTTTGCCTTTCTTGCTGTACTGTTTGTGTCTGCAAACAAATAGGAGCAAAGCATGATAAAAAAGCAACCTACTTGCAGTAAGTCAGTATTGTCCAAGCTGATGCTATAGGTCCCGGTCTTTGTGGATGTAGATAAGTTAAAGAGTTTATGCAACTTGAAGGAAAAAAGTAGAGCTATGGATAAGGACAAGGAAAAGAGGAAAGATGGACTCTATGGTGCAAAGATTAAACGAGAGGAGGATCTGAGGGTGATAGTAGAACTTCACTAAGTACCAGTAAAAAGCTGCATTTGGAGGTGTGTACTTTAACAAAATGTAAGCATTATAGACGTGGAAGAATAACAAAGGGTAACCAAATTAATACAAGGACTTGAGGCACTCTGTGTTTGTTTATAAATATGTTCCAAAAGTAAGCATGCAGTCATCTCAGAGAAGATGATTGTAAGGATATCTTAAGGAGGTGCAAGATACAACTTCATAAATTGTCATAGGCTATTTTTCCCAAGGCTTGGAACAAGGCCATGTAAGGTTAAATTAAGGATGTCAGCTAGCTAAAGGATTGAATTTCTTTGTTCTGTTTTTGTCTAACACAGAATAAACTACCAAGAGCAATATTACAAACAGCTAGTACAGAGCAGCTACAGTTATTGTTATACACTATACAGTTATTTAAAAGTAAACAAGCTTGGTTGGCTTTGTCAGAAATTTGTAGTCCACTCTCATAATCTTCAGAATTATTACATTTTTGCCAGCAGCCGATGCTGAAGACAAAGCTAAACTTTAACAAAATCTGTCACATACATGAATTTTATCCTACAGTTGTTATCTTTACATATGTTGTATGATAAAAATATAAACTCCTTGAATTTCATGGGTATTTTGTGTGTCACATGTTAACAGATTTTTTCATCCCTCAGAAAACTTGTATACTGTTCTAGAAAGACATTTAAGAAAGATCGATATATTTAATCTGGTAGATTTTCTGAAATTTGTTTTTTAACAAAATTTCTTAACAGAATTTTCAGGATACATTCAGATATCAAAAGTAACTAAAGTAGATGTAAAGGACAGGAAAAGCAAGAGCTTTCAAAGAACAGGTGTTATCTGTTTTGTAGAATATAAACTATAGCCCTGATTTTCTATTGTTGAACATAGCCATCAGCAAGGGTACCTTGAATCACTGGTGTCAATATTAGCCTTTAAGAGCTGTTTGAAGCTCTTTCCTTTTCTTCCCAGATGCTAGGATGTAGACAATGGAAGACCTGAATTGAGTAGATGCATATGTATTTTCATCTATTTCCACATAATACTTGCATAAACTGCAAGTAGATCAACCTTGCTTCCAAACATAGGGCTTATTTGGCATTTAGCTCAATACTTCTGCCTTTTTCTCCCCTCTTTTAGAGTGATAAAGGGAATGTACACGAACTTTTCTTGATCCTCTTTGCTGTTCCTCCCTTGCCCCTTTGCGAAATCTTTACAGGACAGAAAATTACTAGAACAATTTCAGCATGTAAGTCATAGTAGAATATAGCAGCTTATGCCACTGCTCAAATCCTTGCTATATACCTTTACTATCCACTTTGATCTGCCTGAGTGAAAAAAAAAAAGCCTGGGCCTCCATCCTTGTGCAGAATTCTCTGAAGATGGTATGAAGCCTACAGACACGCTGGTGTATGTGTAAGAAGGCTTTTACCCACTGCTGACTGTATAGAAATGAATATTTTGCCTTCTCTGCTGCACTTTCAGTTGTGTGACCCACAATCCCCAGATCCAAAGCCTACTTATGGAAGAACAGCTTATTATGTTAATTCTGGTTTAAAATTTGTTATCTTTTCTGTATTTTACTTACTTGTAATATTTGACCTGGAAAAGCTAGCTGTTCTCTGTTTGTTTAGTTGGATAGTTAAGAAGTGCACAAAAAAGAAAAGTAGGGCTATTTTCTTACCTGAGAACAAGTTACAGTTTTTAAGTTAGGAGACTTGTTGGACTATGGTTTCAATTTGTGTATTGGCAGCCTTGATGTTCCCTAGAAGCATGAGAATGACAGCTCTGCGAAGCTCTAAAGGCCTAGCTATTCCTCTTCCATTTTTTATTGCATAACTATTCTCTAGTTATTTTCTTCCACATTTTGTGTACTTCTACTATTCTGCATTGCAAAGATCTAAGCCATGACTCTCTGTATCTGCCTTACCAGTTGAAGGAGACTTGTGTAACTTTGAATGTTCAGGAGTTCAAAAAAGTAAGAGTAAACACCTGATGGAGAAATGGCATTCCTACATTGCACTTCATCCTAAGAACTGAAAAACCCAAAACCTATGAATAATGGGCTGTTTTTCTTCTGCATTACATACTACAGGAATGGTTTCTTATTTCAGTTTCCTTTTTTCTGGATAGCATTTATTAATGGTCAGCTTGAAAGAGCAGAGCCAAGCTTATAGGGAAATATGAACTGATAGGACACTCATTTGTAGAATTTGTGGTCAACTGGCTAAATAAGGATTCAGGTTATTTTTGGAAAATACATAGTTATTCTAGACTATAATGGTCTGAGGGAAAAAAAGCCTCATTATGATCTCTCAGCTATATATGCATTTTAGGCAATTCTAAAAGTGACTGAAATGGCTCTTTTTGGGCAATAAAAAGGTCTCAAACTTAATGAATGCATGCAAAAGGAAAGACTGGAATGCCTTCAAGTGGCAGTAAAACATTGTTTTCTGCCACTTAGTGTAAGACCTTTAGTATTTTAATCTGCCATTGATTTATTCGCAGTCACTAATCTCAAAAGTCCGGCTGTTATTTACAGTTTTAAAGCTATGTCACTATTCACTTTGAACTTTTTGTTAACCTCTGTGTTGCTATATGAATCTATAATGTTAATTTACTTTAACATGGAGGCATTAAGATTTTCAGTGTGTTCTGTTCAAGAACATCTCTAAACCATGCTTTAACTAAATTAATTGTAGATAGTAAACAGAATTGGTCTGGATTTATGTACCATTCATGGGAATAGGGGTGTAATCCTTTCCTTGAAAAAACAATTTTTTTCAACTTTGTTGACCTCAGTGGTATATAAATCAGTGTGCAAGCAGATTCTAATGGTTCCTTTGGAGTTTTTTTCAGGAGGAAAAAACCAAAAACTACTAAGAAGTAATGAGTTTTCATAATTTAAACCTTGGAATTGCTTCTCTAAAAATGCAAAGTATAAACTGGCCATTAAATTAACCTTAGACAACCTCCTTTCTACCATTGGAGGCAGGGTTGACAAGGCTTCTGATTCTGAGGAATTTAGCAGAAGCAAGCCTCTGGTCAGCTTTTTGTTGAAACCTGATCAGTTTATGAATTACATTTCATACAGTTGCTTGTAATTCCAAAGCACTGATTTTCATAACATACATTTTCTTCTACTTCTGAGCAAGTAAATTTGCAATATGGGTACAAATTGCAGGACAGACCATTACTTTAATTTGCAAAGATAATCAATTACATAGTCCTTCCATCTGCACCTTTGACTTCTGCTCTTTCCAAAAAATGAATAGAAAGGTATATTTGCATCTTGAATTTTTAAAATCCATTCCTACCCTAAGAGGAAGAATATAAAGGTTCTCTTTTGAATCAGAATGCATCACAAGATCAGAATGAGACTTGCAAACTCAGAGCCTCTACCAGCAGAAAAAGAGAAGCACTAGGTAAATAGTATAATTAGATAAATTTTAACTGTAAAAAATTCTGTAATCTTTGTGTGAAATGAACCAAAGAAATATGAACCTGGAGAGGAAGTCTGGAGCATGAGGACTTTGAGATTATGTGAGGGAACGGGAGAAGACGCATGGGTGTAGAGATACGTTGTATATGTGTCATGGTTGTGTCTATACAAGAGACTCTGAGTGTGCCATTAATGTTTTCTGTCACCAGCATGCATTCGTCTGTGCTAAACCCCAATCAGAATGCTTCTTGGCATGAATTTGGCCTGTGCCAACCAAAGCCCTCCCCAGCGCCCTCCCTAGGTATGATTTGACAGTTAAAATGCTCTCAATTACTAGAATAGATGAGACTGTGCTGTTTTGGCATGCTCCTTCTGGCATGGCTCTTTAAATACCATCCCAGCAGGCTTCATGCCATGCCCCAGGCCATGCCAGATACACCTTTGGCATCATGCTATACAAATGCCGTTCTTGAAATGGCATTCTATGAAATGCTGTGAAGTAATCTGATTTTTCACAGTTGAACAGCAAAAAACAGAGTCTTGGTATTGAAGAGGCAAGAAGATGACCACCCTCTTTATAGTCTGCAAGAAACTGAGTGAGAAATGGCATTCAGGTCTGGCCAGATCACTCTTCTTCATACATCGCTATCTATGCCAATATCAGCTATCCCTCTCTGCCAAGACTGATGATCAGACACTTCCACGCACTAAGCAGGGTCAGGTTACACAACACTGACATATGATTAAAAAATAAAAATCCCTGTTCTGGTGCAGCTCAGCAGTTGTGCTTGCACTGTTCTGAGATGCTTGGGATCTTCAACTGGGAGACCTTCCCAGACCCCCACATGGGATGTGATTTTAGGATATTCCCTCCTACAAAGGACAGTGCCAGCCCTGAGAATACGACCTGAAAGAGAGCCTGTCTTCTGCTTTTGTCATGAATGTCATGTACCCTTAGTGGCACAACCTGGCCTGGAAACCTCAACTCTAGTGAAAGTTACATTCTTTACTCGATGTAAGGAGCTGTGTTTTGGGATCTGACCAATGGAGACCCTATCTAAGGTGTCTGGAATAGCCAGCACTATGGATTGTGATTTATGGGAGGGACAGGCTGTTAACAGTTCCTCAAATTAGTCTCCCTTGTCCACTTTTGCATAGCTGACAACATCAGCTAGGGGGAATTTCTGCTAGAAATCATTTGCTGCACAGCCTCATCTCCAGCCTAAGAACGGAGGTTTTCTTCCTATTAAAGAGGGTAGCCGAAGTGGCGTGAGAAGACAAGCCATCTACCCAGACAACAAAACTGGCCTTGGCAAACTTAATTTTTTGATGCATAGCAGCAGCTGCAGGTAGCATTTGGCACTGTGTACCCAACAGAGGTGACAAATCTCAATAGGGCTAGGCATGGGGCACGTTAGTAAATTCGTGTGGGGTATACTGATGCGTGGCTTTTACAAAAAAGTGAGGGTAGGTTGGCACACACATGGTGCTGAAGAGATGTGTAGCAGAGTACAAAGACTGCAGTGTGTTTATGGTAGGTCCTTTCCAATTGTGTTGGTTGTTTTGAGAGGGAGAAAGTTCACTGGTGTAGATATGGTCTGTTCCACACTAGTCCATCTTAGTGATCAATGGCTATTCCTTGCTACCTTTAATTTACAACTGTAAAGCATGGGTGCTATATTATTATTCCAATGTAGAAGACAGGCTTGCTGCTGGGCTGTGTTGTAAAGGGCTGTGTGCAACTGTGTGTGTAGAAGAGCTCACCCAAGGTCTCCGAATGCTGTGCAGGATGGAGCAGACTGTGATGACCATTGTGGCACTGGGGTGCTGCTGTCAAGCCTGATAGTGATATCAACCATTTGAAGTGAGTCTTTACTGTTTAAATTGACTGTACTTTCCCCTATCATGTAGCAGGTATAGATGGCAGGGAGGTAGGAACTGAGGCCCAAGTTTTTCCCCTAATGCAACATGGATGAATGTGCTGCTGGAGATTCAGAGCAAAGACTAGGTACTTTGTTTAACATGTTTTCTTTAAACAGTTTATTGAAAGGGTGCACAGTGGTGTGTTTGAGACAGGCAAGTCAGAAGTGTGTTGTGTGCTCAAGGCTGTATGATGGTGAGATACAAAGAATCATAGCTGACTGCTGCATTTCAGAAAAGTCCTACTGAAATGAAGTATGGAAGCAACACAAAAGATCTCTGAGGCATACTGTTTCGGTGCTTCTACATAGCAGGACTTCCATCTTGTGTGCTTGTTTCTTGTCTTCAGAGTAGATTTGGATCATGAAACAAACAGTATTGTCTGCTTCATGGTAAAATAGAACACATTGCCAAGATTTTTTTCTGTTGTTTTAAAGAAGTATGCACTCCTTTGATTTCTTCAAATTAAAAATTAAAATACTAAGGAAACCTTTTAGCAGTTCAGGTCAATGGTGTTTTCTTTTTTCTTGCTTGGTCCTAATTGTAATAAGCCTGCATATAAGGAATTTAACAGTATTGGTGATCAGAAATTTTAAGCATTAGTTCTTTGCAAAAGTGTCAATGAATATGATAAATGGAAATAAAATGCTAATACTAACAGCATGAAGTTTAAAGAAATGTTATAAGGTAATGTTTAAAGATTAAACCATAACACATTTATATTTTTCTCATGAGTTGAATACTTTATGTAAAAGCATTAGTACTAAAATACAGTTGCATAATGCACATTTTTTCCTGTAGTTTATAGTTCATTATGATAACACTTTTTTTTTTGGAACTAAATATGGAAAGTTAATGCAGTAAAATTTGTGTTTGTTTTTTCAGTGAAAGATCTTTCTCTGGCCTTGTATTCAGATGAAAACTAGGATATGATGAAGTCCACACAGACAGGTCACCAGCTGGCTTTTAAATAGTAAAAAACCCCAAACCAAACCAAACCAAAAAAACCCCAAACAAATGTAGTATGTAGCATTTAACAGCACAAAACACTTATTAGCCAGTTTCGATGCTGGTTCTCCCATGGATTTGGAATGTTACCACATATCCACAACTTGCAATGCAGCATCATGCTAGAAATCCCTAGCTCATCACCAAGCAGACAGCTCAGTCAACTGCTATGCTGATATGCTAGTTTAGACCCTGTAGAACAATATTATGATAGTAATTATTTCTGCCTCTCAGTAGGTTAATTAACATGGGAATGGCGCGTGTATAATGGCATATACCTTTTATCTCTGAAATTGATTTGTTCAAAGTTGGTTTGGCTATTTTTGTGTGGTACTTTCATTGTAATGCATGGCTATGTCCTTAATACTGTTGTTTCCTTATTTTCCCATCCAGAATTTGGGCTCAATTCCAGTCACCTTATCAGGAAAACACTTAGGTCTAGAAATTTTTAAAGGATTCCACAGATTATACATGGTCTGCCTCCACCCTTTGGGCATGTTTGAAAACATCAAATGTCAGTTGGACAATGTTTCTGCTGGCCCATGGAGATTCTTTGAAAGAATCTCATTAGAGATGTTTCTCTTCTTAAACTCCTTTGGATATTTGGTACCTGGAAGTTGCTGGGTTCTGTTGGCTTTGTCCCGAATGCATGTAATGATTTTCCCCCCCCACCTCCCCGAAAGAGTGCCCTATTTTCTAAGCTATTTTATCATTAAATATGAAGTATAGAATTAATTAGTAACATTTAAATGATATTGTGGCTGAGATACAGGGCTATACATTTTACTGTTAACTTAATTTTGTTCTCAGTAGGTAATACTTACTGAGCAAGCTTAGTGACTAGTGAAACTTCCCACATGCCTATTTGAAGCAACCTGTTTAATTTGGATCCCTAGTGATTAAGAAAACAGTGAAATTTCCTATCAACAACCCAAACTGTATAGATCTATACATTAGTGATTTTTAAACTTGTGACCATATTAGACAAAGCCATAGATAAACTAAGGCAGGTGTATTACTAGATTTCTTTAATGATAAAGGCACTGATTTTATAGGTAATACAACTGTAAATAATCATCAATGCTTAGACTAGCAAATAGCTGAATAATTCCTTTAAAAATAGAGACATAATAATGTTTCTTATGGAATAGAAGTGATGAGATTAAGGTGATTAAGTGTCAGCACTTTTAATATATTAGAAGTGAGGGAATGGACGTTAATATCCTGGTTAGATTTCTTTAAATACTTCATAGAAGGTATTATTGATCTGTATTTTTCCCAAGAAAATAATACAGGGAGTTTTACATATGAATATACATTTATAAACCTAGAAAAAGAGTCTCTAGGGGGCTAGTCTTTGCTACTTAGCTGTTTCTCACCAAAATTTGTCCTTTTTCATCCTTGTATCCCAAATCGTGTTCTCAAAGACTAGAGATCTTACTTAACTCAGGATTTATACAAACAGGAATTAATTCCAATGCAAAGGTTAGGAGATAAATTTGTGAGATAGTGAAATGAAGATAAAAAGGTAGTGAAATGAAGAGTGTACCTAATGAATTTGCCAGTGTCACTAAATTAGAAGAGGCCACAAGCATAGTGGGATATGGGGTGGAACTGAAAAGTATTTTGACAAACTGGGTGAATTGCTCTTCCCTCAAGAGGTCTACAAGCCTGACCTATCAGGAAAGATTGAACAGCTTGCTGGTGTTTAGCTTAGAGATAAGTAGACTGGGACATACATGGTGACAGTCTTCAAATACTGCAAAGGCTCCTTCCAAGGAGTAATACAGTATTCTTCATTTCCACAGGATTGAACAGCAGGAATGAAGACTTTATTAAAATAATTAATCAGGAGATTTTTTTCCTAACAAATAAAAAAATCTTTAAGGGCATTTCAGATGGAAAGATGTCATAATGATGAAGTTAAAAGATATCCTGTATTGGAGAAGTTGTCTTGTGATTCTAGGTGGAGCATTCCCTGATGAAATGGAGATGATTTATCTTCCTTTATCATGATACGTGAAGAAGTGAACACTGAGTAGTGAAATCCTGTCCTACTTGTATTCCTCATAACTCTTACAACTTATCTGTCAGCTGTATTATTGGTTCACTTGGTATTCTTATGTATACTGCAGCGAGAAGGTGTGCAGAGTAAGTTTATGGAAACATTCTTTTTAGCTGAAATAATCAATTATATGTGGTGCATTTGAAAGCATGCCCAAAGATATAATGGTGAACTAATTTTGCAGACTTAAGTAAAAATTCCTGTATCATCTTCAGAATTGTATTGTCACGTACAAGTACTTGGTTTTGGCAGTGAAAATTTTTCTCTTTCAAAAATTAGAGTTTTGAGCTATGCTACTGAAACCATTATTCAGACCTCAGTGAGCATTAGGAATGATATTAGAACTTGTTTTTATTAAAGTAAAGCATGGAAGATAATGTCAAGCTAATGCAGTGTTTCAGATAACCATCTGGTTTGATTGTCTTGGAAATGTCTGGTGTGATGCACCTATGTATTTAGTTTTCCTGTCATCTTATGTTTGTTGAAAGTGCTGAGGGTGGGTTGCTCTAGGGTAGAACACCAGATGTACTGAATTTCTGTTACTTGCAATTTGCCATCATGAAAATGAATATCTTTTTGTTCAATGTGTGAATGGTTTCACCTCAACTCGACATGTCAGCTTTTTTACTGCAGTCATTTTGTTACCTGTCGCAAGTGAGATGTTTACTGCCTCTGGGGTCTTCAACATCCATGTTTATATCACAGGGAAGGGGATGGCATTCTCTTTAATATTCACCAGAACATCCATTCTGAATGCCTGGGACTTCACAGAAACAAATCTCTGGAAGTTAAGTGAGCCACTAACAAGTTTCTTAAATTAATTTACAGTGCAAAAATTGACATATTTTAGTGAATCCTAGCCATGTTAGTGTATCCTGCTCATGTTCCCTTTATGAAACAATAAATTTTGGCTGTCAGTGTACATGGAATCAGAGAGCTGTAAATAATTTCTAACATGGCAAGATGCTCTTCTAGCTGTAAAGGTACTTTAAAAAGTATGTAAAAATTGCAAGCTACTGTTAGTAAATGGAAGCCACTACAGCCAGAAACTAGTTCGAAGAATGCTTCTTCTGGGCATGTCAGAAGAATCTTCTTTCTGGTATCTGCACTTTGCTTACTAGAATAAAGTTAACTCTCAGTACTTCTCCACCAATGTTAGGTTGGTTCCCTCACCTCTTTATATTGTAAACATGTTTATTATTATAACCTTGAATTTTAATGGTGTGCATAAGGTAAAATAGGAGAGTGTGCCTGGCAGAAAAGTCTTTTGAATGTGTGTCTAATAAAATGTGTCTACCCTAGTGCACTGCTAATGAATTTGAGGAAGAAATACATATAATGAAAAAAAGGCAGTAATTACACAGACATATACTGGAACTGAGCAACAAGAGGCTAGACACTAATGCTGTCATAATCAATTACAAAAGATAAATGTAGCAATTATCAGGATTGACAACAAAGCGGAAAGCAGGGTCTTCTCTTTCAAGGTTGGCCTAAAATGCAAGTTTTAATGAATGCATTAAGTCTTTCAGTCAAGCACCGGTTTCTGCTAGGCCTTTGCTGAGGCTTACTTTCCCAGACACATGACAAGTGGTAATGGGTTAAAACTTAAACAGGGGAGATTGAGATTCAGGTTAGATCTTAGGACGAACTTCTTCCCTGTGAGGGTGGTGAGACACTGGCACAGGTTACCCAGAGAAGCTGTGGCTGCCCCATCCCTGGCAGTGTTCAAGGCCAGGTTGGATGGGGCTTGGAGCAACCTGGTCTAGTGGAAGGTGTCCCTGCCCATGGCAGGGGGTTGGAACTAGATGAGCTTCAATGTCCCTTCCCACCCAAACCATTCTATGATTCTATGATTCTATGACAAAAGCCCTCGCCTTAGTCAGTGTTCCAGCCTACTGATGTGTGGAGGGTTAGCCCTGTTTAAGGGCCAAGCACCCACCCAGCCGCTCACTTACTTCCCCACTTCTGTGAGCAGGAGGAGAAACAAGGATGAGAAAATTGACATGTAGAGATAAAGACAGAGAGATCGCTTCACAGTTACTGTCACAGGGAAACCAGACTTGACTTGGAGAAAATTACTTTAGGGTAATGGCAATTCAAGAGATGCTGGTAGTGGGAAATAAGAAGACAAACCTTAAACCAACAGATTTCATTCCCCCCTTTCCAGGCTAAACTTCACTCCATGACTCCAAACACCTCTACCTTTCTTCCTACACAGGACCAGGAAGGGGAGGGGCCATATTCAGTACCTGGTGGTTTCTCTCTGCTGCTCCTCCTCACACCTTTCCTCTGCTCCAGGTTAGGTTCCTTCAGGAAAAATTTTACCTCGCCATGGTCTCCCCCATGAACTGCAGGAGAATCTCTGCTCTGTGATGGAACACCTCATCCCTTTCTTTCTTCTCTGACCTGCTGTTTCTCACTCTTTGCCCATCCCACTCCGTCTCCTTTGCCTATCCAACATTTTTTTTCCTGTATTAAACACACTTTCACAGAGACACCACCATCTTGGCCCTGTAGGGAGTCCATTGGAGCTGACTGGAATTGGCTGTGTCCAGCACAGAGCAGCAGCAGTCTGTCCTCAGAGAGGCCATCCTGCAGCACTGCCCCTGCCACTACCAAAACTTACTGATTATGCCTGATACAGGATGTAACTGCTTTTCACCATTTTGAGAGATCCAGGTACCAGCTCATGTTGTTTATTTGGTTTATTTCTGGAAATTATGGTCTCAGCAAGGGATGAGGCAGACCATTCAGGCAAAGACCTACAAGTGTATTAATATATGCTGGCACTAATGGCCTGTTTTGGTTGTTTATCTGGGTACACATGTAATGAAAATTGAACTTCTTAAACCTTGAAGGCTCACTTACAATATTACTTTCAGCATTTAGTGTTGAATATAACTAAGGATTTTAGACTAACCAACCTATGACTTCAGAGTAAATCTGTTCTTCAGAGTAAATCTTTCCTGTTCTGCTTGTTCTTTGTGCAGCTGGCCAAGTGCAGCCTGTTCTCCCAGGGAGTTCAAGTCTCCCAAGGCTTTTCTTGTCTGCTTCTTAGAAAAGCCCCACTACAAAATGCCCTGATGATTTCTCAGGAAATAAATGACAGTGCATTTCTTGTGTGCTGGAAGAATAAAGAGCTACTGATGGAAATGAAATATTGATTATCTAACCTCCCTCTGCCAGTGCCTTTCTAATGCTTCTTCTGGTTTTTCAGCCCTTCCAAGAAAGAAGGCTTTCTTGTCTTTATACATATAAAAAGCCAAGAAGTATGTTACGTATTTTTGAGCAGCATCTACATATCTATCTTACATGTTTTGAACTGCTCACATCTATGCAGATTGTACAGACGTCCAAGTCAGCATGAGCAAAAGGAATTAGATATAAGCTAACTTCCCAAACTTCATTTTTATTTTTGTATGCTTATTAGTTAAGGATGAACAGGTGCAGTATCCAAACCTTCTCTATGCTTCTCTATGCTTCTTCTCTAAAAGAACATATTTATAGGGAGGAAACAAGGAGACTGCTTTTGGCCTGAGTGTTCACCACATCTGCGATGCTGAATCTGGTTTGTAGACAGCTGTCCTTCTGTTGTCACTGCTGAAAAAAAATGTCTCTGCTCTGGTGTTGGAGCTGCATCATCAGCTTTTTCTAGAGGTACCTGGGTGAGCAACAGGATGCTTTTCTGCAGTGCTGACAGGTACCGCTGCTGCATTATGACTCAGATTCTCTCTGTGATGGGAGCCTTCCTCAGTGGCATACGGTTGCAGCAAATGTGCCAGTATTCCAGGGTAGTGGAGCACCACATGTCCATATGGTAACTGAATGTTGTTGCCCTTGTATGGTGTAACACAATTGAACTTCAACATGCTGTAAACATAGCAAACTACATCAGTCTATGTCACGTCATTCTCTGATGAGTTCAAATGAAAGTTATCAAAGCCTCTGACACATGATTTTCTTTTTGCTATATTCCATTCTTGTTGGAAAATGGCGCAATACAGGATCGAGGAGCCATATGAACTACTGAGCCTTATGCCTTTTTTTTTTTTCCCCTTGTAAAAGAAAAGAAAATGCTTCTCCTCTACTGGTGGGTTACACTAGTCCTGTAAACTATTCCTGTAATGACCTTCTTAAAATATGCCTCCAAAGAAGGAATATGAAATATTTCTGTTACAGAACAGCTTGCGCCTGGTGTGCCGTGTGAAGAAAGCTGAGTAGTTTCTAACAGCTTACAGTCTTTTTAAAATCTGCATCATTTTTTTTTTTTTTTTTTTCCTCAGAGGGCCTACAGTAAAGCATATATATGTGAACTGTGTAGAAATAGTGCAGAATTTGACCTGAGGTAAACTGATGTAGCTCTGTTGTCATACATAGTAGAGAGATATTTGAATTGCATTTTTTTCAGGAATGACTAGCTGGAAAGAAATGAAACTTGGAAGGATCTTGAAAAAGTATGTATGGTATGATAATCACCAATTAAAATTTAGTTCAAAAAAGATGGGGTAGAATTGTAAGGTTGGACTAAGAAATCTGGATTCAGCCTTTTTATGCTGCTTAAGGGATGGAAAGACAGCCATGCCACAGCTGCCAGCTTGTGTCCTCATCTTTTCAGAACAGGGTTAGCTGCTATTTTCAAAAGAGGTGGCACAGCTTTGCACCATCTCTTATTCAATGTTTGAAAGCATGGAATGATAATCATATCTACCAGTGATGCAGCTTCACTTTGTTATACAGGTGTGGTGGATAGGAAGGAGGGAGAAAGAATGAGAACAAGACAGTAAACATTGCTTAATCAAAGGACTTAGGCTGTCTCTGTCTTCCTATTACCTTGCCATTACGTGAATCATGGCTGGTTTTCTGTAAATATTAGGTGCTGGAGTCAGTTTTTAAACTCAGC
Organism: Strigops habroptila; assembly: GCF_004027225.2. Classification (NCBI taxonomy): domain Eukaryota; kingdom Metazoa; phylum Chordata; class Aves; order Psittaciformes; family Psittacidae; genus Strigops; species Strigops habroptila. The sequence goes on from NC_044302.2 coordinate 32,710,690, forward strand.
AGTGGTACTCAGGCTAAGCAGGGAGCTTAGACATTTTGGAATTTAATGTTTGCAGCTGAAGTGAGTTGAAATTGTGTTGTGGATAACAATGATTATTCTTAGTAATACGCTACATCACAAATACCTGCAATGGCTAATTTATTATGTATATATCTCTCTGTAAACAATACCTATTTCATAACACAAAATACTGCATATTACCACTACAATAACACCACTTGCCTAGTGTAGTAGTTTTGTGATTTAAAAATGTGCTAAGGTGTACTGCCATGTTAATTGGGTGGTAGTCATAAGGCCAAGAAACTATCAATATGTATTCAAGAGTGACTGTAGGTGAACCTAATCATGATAACTGAGTTTGTCACTTAGCAAGGAAAACATGTAAGTTCTTATGACTGATTTAAAAGTATGCTCTATCTGTTGCTGAATGTTTTTCTAATTGAGCTGATCGATAGAAAATAGATGATTCACAAAAGCAGCAAACATGGGAGATGGAATGGTTAGTACACAAGTATGTGTGGTCTTTGAAAAATGTTATTTCCTAAAATGTTGGCTGAACTGTACACTACTCGGCACATAAAGAGTGAAAACAAGACTAATCCCTAGTAGCACTGTAAAGAAGAAAAGTAAAGAGATTCTGAAAATTTTCTGAACATTTTTTTTTTCCTGATAAAATGCTCTAAGAAAGCAACAGGAAGAGGGTAAGAGGAGAAGTTACCTTCTAAAAAACTACTGTGTGAATAAATAACTGTATTGGGTACATACAGGACCTCAAACCCAGTATGCAGTCCCTCCCAGCTCAGTTTGATGTGTAGAAGGTCAACATTCTTGTCCCTCTTCTGCCGATGAGGAGGAAGAATCATCTGGTTTTTAGATATGCACTGAACCTGCTCTAATCCTCTCAAATAAGGATAATGTTTTTGTTAGTTTTTACAGTATCTTTACAAGCTACTAATACCATTGAATATATTCAGTGATTTAATGCAATAACATTAAGTTACGGTGCCACAGTGGTGAAAGAAAGCAGTTACAGCTATTCTGTTTATTCTACTTTTCCAAAATGCGGTATCTGTGTTGCACACCCATTTAGGAAAAATACCCAAAATGGTAAGATATGAAAATGGTAAAGGGAAAAAAGTAGAAATAAGGCTTATCCTCTTAGTTTCCAGTGTCCTCATCCCTTGAGTCCTTACCAGCTTTTAGTTTATCTATCTCAGCTGCTTAGTTTTAAAGCAGAAGCCTGATCACCAAAAGATATGACATGCTTTTAATTGTGAAATACTATATGCAGTTTAGCTAGGCACAGTACATCCTCTGTCAGGAAAAGTGCTTAAAAATCAAAGAGGCTCTACAAATGCTTTAGCACATTCTTGAATATAATGGGGATTATATCATCTAGATTGATGAAATAATCCAGCTATATGAGCCATTAGGGGAAATTATTTAGTAGATAACAAATTTCTCTCTTGGCTCTGAGGTGATAAACTTCATTATTGGCTGTTTACATATGCTTTCTTTAATTATTTTACAAACACACTTGAAACTGAGCTGTTTTTGTGTAGAAGTCAGTAAGTGTTCTGCTATCAATTTCAAGGCAACCTTATCCTATAGAACTATCTTGTAACATTGCACTGGGAACTTTGCATTCATCAAGCATTATATTGTATCTATTGTCTAAAAAGCATCTGATTTGGCAGGAATAGATATTTTGTCTTGGCTGTGTTTTCTGTGAATATGTCTCTTAATTGGCTGTTGAAGCTCCAGAGAAACTGAACAGAATTGTTTTAGCTGAGAGAACCTCCTCTAGTTTTACAGGCAAATTTCTACATTAACAGAGCTTTACATCAAAATGATTTAAATTATTATAAGAAAGCAGTGGAACTACTGAAGAGACATTAGAAGTGTATTGTGTTCAGAATTTCTGGGAATCTTGTTTCTCATTACATGGTTATGTTGAGTGGCTTTCAAAAGTCACTGGCAATATTGGAAGGATTTGTCTGAGGACACTTAGAATGATTTGCAGCATGGTTTGTTGTGGAGCAGTAGCCATTTCTTTATTAATAGAAAGTTATAGAAAGCCTGTGATTTATGTATCTTTAATTCCCTTTATGCTATTAAAGTAGAATTCCTCACACATTTGCACTTTTACTAGTTTCACTGGCAAGAAAATTGCATTACATAGCTTTTGGCTAGTAGGTAGCCTTGGATCCATGGGCTGAGATAATAGTCAGCTAAGATGATGCTGACATGAAAAAGAAGTACCAGTCTTTGTCCCAGTGAATTTAAATGTAAAATATAAAACAGGGAAAAAAAAAAAAAAAAGAGAAAGTGTAGTTCCAGATACAGTTTGTAGGTACACTGTAACAGAAGATGGTGATGAAACAATATGGGTCAGCCAGCAGTAATCATCACACATGGGCCCACATAAAACATAGCATTAGCCTTATGTGAGCCTAGAACTTAATTCTAGTGGGCAAGGTAGTTTTGCTGATCACATACAGGAAATGGTACCATAGTGAAAGCCAGTAGTAGTTAAAGGGGAAAGATTTTTCTTTGAAAATACAGAAAGAGCAGTACAAATTTGTGTCAAAGACTACTGTTTACATGTTAAATTGGGAACAATGGATAGGTTGTAATGGTGCTGTGAAGGTTTTGAATATTAGAAATAATGGAATTTATTGGTACTTTTACTGCTATTCTGAGCTTTAATTCCCTTATTTAATTCCCTTACTTAAGAAAATCTGCATAGCAACATGAACACTGGTAAGATTTTCAGTTCTTTATAACCTCATGAATGCCTTGCTTGTCTGCAAGTAATAAAACATACTGCATGATATCTTACACTTGTCTTTTCATCCACAAGACTAAGCATGTGAAAGTAACAAGTGATGTTTGACACCTGTAGTGTATTCAAGAAAACCAATTTGTAATAAGTAGTAGAAGCATACTCCAATATTTATTTTGCCAGAGGAGGGCAGAGCTTTTTCTTAACCATGATCGCTGTGATTTTTTCCCCTTTTTCTTTGCACTGAAAACCCTGATACTGCTGAAGAACTTTGTTTTTCTGTTTCAAATCTCATATATGCCAGGAGGTGCATGCACAAGCATTTAAACTGAAGAAGGGGAAATTCAATTTAGGTGTAAGGAAGAGGTTCTTCCCTGTGAGGGTGGTGAGGCCCTGGCACAGATTGCCCAGAGAAGCTGTGGCTGCCCCATCCCTGGCAGTGTTCAAGGCCAGGTTGGACGGGACTTTGAGCAACCTGGTCTAGTGGAAGGTGTCCCTGCCCATGGCAGGGGGTTGGAACTAGATGAGCTTCAATGTCCCTTCCAACCCAAACCATTCTATGATTCTATGATAAATTCCAAATACAGTTTTGATGAAAAAATAGAGAGCAATGATAGCAAGATTTTGACCTCTACACAGAACTCATTTTATAGCCCAAATAGCTGCAAATTGATTTAGATAGGAATGAGGAATATCTGGAAATTGCTGTGTTACAAAGAACATCTACTCTTAAAAAATGGCACAGAAGCCATTGTGAAGTCACATAAATGTCAAAAACTTCATGTGGGCTGTGGGCATGTTTCACTGAAGATTTTCATCTCTGCTTGTGTCAGTGCTGAGAGAGGGAGCTCTAGTTACAGGCTTTGTGAGAATTTACATCCTTCTCTAAAGAAGCCAAAATTCCACTCAAGTGAATTCATTTGTACTAGTATTAACAGTGCAGAATATGGCACAAGTTACTCATTTCTGGGAATGATGGCTCCCATTCTACCAAGTAGGCACCAATAGTGCACTGTGTAATGTATAATTGTGATGTGCATGTGTGGTATTGCATTTGTGGTTTCTGTGTTACATGCATTTGAAGGACAATAAATTTTCAAGAATGATCCGTATTCCTCTGCTCATGCATTTTTGCACTGTCAGAATGTTTTGTGTTGTGTAAAATCTGAACACACCTTTCTGCACACCTGACATCACTCTCCTGCAGTGAAAATACAAGCTTTGCTTTTGAGGCATGTATTTTAAATGCTAGCTTACTTTAATTCATCTTTTCTCTCCATCCACTGGTTTTAGAATAACCTTCAGTGGCTTCTTCTGTAGTGGATTTCAAAGCTAGTAGCAGTGATTGAGAGTCAGTTTTTGCCATGACATTTTTGTCTTTTCAATTTGTCACTCTTAACAAAAAAAAAAAAAAGCTTTTCCTGATGTTACTTTCAAACACATAGACTGGCAAGCTTTGAGAAGAAGAATTTACAGAGCTTATCACATGTTCAAGTTTCAGGATTCCACTAGGAAGTATTTTCTTGTAATCAAATGCTCGACATCTGATGCTCTCTAGTTATACCAGTTAGCTTATTTCCAAGATGTTCCTGTCTGTTGAAGTTTGACACCTTCAGCAGTGTTGCAAATCATTAAGATTATGTTTCACTTAAGCTTGGTAGCACCAGTCCTAGTCCAGGCATCTGGACCTGGTCTGGGAGTGGTATCAGGACAAATCTTGAACTGTAATCTGTTCTGCAGATTGTACATACTCTGATACTTGCAGCAAACGAGCTGGAAGAAGTGCCCTCCTTCCCACTGCTGTCATCATGCTTTAGGAAAACGGTCTGATATGTATCAGAAGTGGACTTCTAGACACAGCACAACGAGAAACAGTCTTACTCTCTCAGGAGTTGCGTACATTTGGAAAGCAGTGAAGCCAAGTCATGTACCTTAGTGTTTATATTTGAAGGGTCTTGCAAAATAAAATTCTTAAGATAACTGTACACATCTGCTTCATGCACAGCAGTGGTGACACAGCTAATGTTTACTATGATCTTCTATGTGTTTACAGCTTTAAGCAAAAGGACTTATTGGCAATTTAATTTTCTGTATAATAGGCAGACAATGCAAAACACAAAGAAGTAATTCCATGTTTGGTAGAAATGCTCTGTCACCAGAGCTATTGACTTTTCACACCTGGCTTGCAGGCATTTGGAGAGAAATAACATATGTGCCATATTGTAAAATGTGGACTTAATGAACACGCAGACGTTATATTATACCAAATGTAACAATAGATGTGATGGGAAGCTACTTAAGAACATGTCACAATATTTTGTTAGTAACTGGTTTGCCTTTGGCAATGTTATGAGGACAAATGTAGACATTTAATTTCCAGTCTAAGAATAAACAGAAAATGTTCCTCATGTGCACGTACATGTGTTTATTTTAAATAGCTATGCCAATATTTTTGTTTAAAGAAAGTAGTGGTGGTTTTTTTTAATTTTGATTCTCCCCCCGCCATGGATTTTACTAAAGAATTCAGTGGCAGTTCTTTATTTGACTTTGATCTAACTTTTCTGTTATTTTCTGAAGACTTCTATTGAAACATTTCTTTCAGATCTCACCCGCACAGTTGTTGCAGAAATGTTCTGCATGAAATAAGAAATAAAACACCCCAAAAGAATTAAAAAAGAAATCCTTCATTAAAGTGCAAATGAAATTAGTTAAAGACTTCATATAACCTTGAAGTGCTGTGGAATTATGCCTTAATCCCACATAGTCTTAAGAACATGAATAATATCACTCACTGGTCATTCAAATTACTGCAGGTTTGATTGTTTGTCATAGCAATTCCATGGTGAATAAACCAAATGTATTCTGCTTTTGCTGGTGAAACTCAAAGGGGAAAAATTCAGGATAGCTCACTGGGCCAGTAGCCAGAAGATAATTTTCCCCTATTTTGATACGGGCTTGTTTTAGAATCTGAAAAATACATGTTACTCAATCAGTGAAGTAAATCAAAACTTCAAGTAGCCAATTTTTTATTTTTCCTCTGGCAGCAATTTTGTATTGTTGGAAGCAAGCCTATTAGTGGAACCCCTTTCTGTAGAAATGTTTCAGAATGTTAGCATTAATCCACTGGAATCCTCTTTCTATAGATCCTGAGAGAAAGGCTGGATGCACCTTGTGTCAAAGGAATGTATGTTCTGTAGCTTCTTGTTAGTGGTCACTGTGTGTGAGCTATAAAAAAACCTTGAGAATTGGTACGTAACAATGCACAACCTCTGCCTTTGCTTTGGTGTGCTGTGTAAACTATGTAATGGCAAACTAATGCATGCCCAGGAGGCACAGGTCACTCTTTGCTGGTGAAGTGCAAATGGTGTGAAACCATTTACAGAGGTGGTGGAACATTGCTGGTATCTTTCTGGTCTGAAGGTGAAGAGCTTGCCAGTACTGGAGCATTTGTAGAAGTACAGTCACAGGTCTTCCCTAAAGCCAGTCCTGCTCTTTAACATATGCATCACTGGGCCAAAGGGCTTCCTTACTGTGCCTTCTTTGGGTCTACAAGGATGCTGGGGAGGGACTCTTCCTTAGGGACTGTAGTGGTAGGACAAGGGGTGATGGGTTCAAACTTAAACAGAGGAAGTTTAGATTAGATGTAAGGAAGAAGTTCTTTACAGTGAGGGTGGTGAAGCACTGGAATGGGTTGCCCAGGGAGGTTGTGGATGCTCCATCCCTGGCAGTTTTCAAGGCCGGGTTGGACAGAGCCTTGGACCACGTGGTTTAGGGCAAGGTGTCCCTGCCCATGGCAGGGGGGTTGGAACTAGCTGATCTTAAGGTCCTTTCCAACCCTTACAATTCTATGATTCTATGATTCTATGGTATTTCCCTGCTGAAGAAGAGCAAGAATAAAATGCTGTATGCAATTCTATTTAAATCTTGTGTTAGCCACACGGGCTGCTTGTATTCTCCTCACCACCATTCATGTCAGCAGGAATGCTTTTATGTGCAGCCACCACCTTTCATTCAGGCCTCTGCTATGTAAAAATGTAAGGTCCATAAAGAATCTGATTGAGGGGGGCTAGCATCAAAATGTATATTATTATAATATACATTATCCCAACAAAATGTATAAGTCTATTTCCTGGTCTGCTTAGACTCTCTAACAAGTTGAGCAGTTCTCTTGAATTACGACAATTCTTAATTCCAAGCACATTTTTGGTATACAATTAAAGCACTTTTTATAAGAGTAGTATAACACAATGTGTGTCATCCATAGCAATACAGCTAAAGAAATCACTGTATTCATAAATCAAATTGACATTTTGAAAGGTTAGCACAAGAGCTGCTTTGCTGTCTGTAATCAATAAAAAAAGGATTTCAAGTAATTAAAATCTCTGATGTGGACATTCCTTATTTGGTTCCTGTCAGAAAGAACAAAACAGAGTAGGTATAGAAAAGAGATAAATATAGATAAAACAAGGTTTGCTTCTAGGAGTTCTTATCTACAAGAGGGATTATCAGTGCACGTCTTTCCTGGTTCAGATTGTATATAAATTAAGAACATAGTAAGCATTGCTGAGAATTTGCAAGTTGGCGAAAGAAGAGAAAAAATGAGATACATGCCCATATTTTCATATGAACAATAGATGAAAAATAACTGTTATGTAATACTAGATGTTTTACCTGTCTGATACATAGACATGTTTGTTGTATTTAGTTGTTTCAGGAAGATGTAAACTATGCATAGATTCCTGTTATTTATGCTTATAGAATTAAATGAAGTCTCTCTCTCTTCTTAGATCTTCTTATTGTAAAATGGAAGGAAAAAAAAGAGCATTTGAATATGACCATTAGTTCTTTGGGGAATTTGTTGTGAAGTTACACTTTCATGTAGGTACTGTTAACTACTGATAAATGGTGATAAATATTTTGCTATTCATAACCAAACCATGATAGGACAACAACCTGGCTTGGTTGCCTCTCTGAAATGCCTATACACTAATGCATGCTGCATGAGTTAGAAGTATGTGTGCAGTGACAGGGCTATGAGCTCATTGGGTTCTTGAAAGTGTGGTGGGACTGCACACACAGCTGGAGTGCTGTGATGGATGGATACAGGCTCCTTATGAATGACAGAGCAGGTAGGCAAGGAAGAGGAGTTGCGCTTTGAGTTGCCTTTTCCATGAGAAAGCAACTGGAGTGCATGGAACTCTGTCTGAGGATGGGTAAGGAGCCAGATGAGAGCTTGTGGTGAAGAATAGCAGTCAGACCAACACGGTTGCTGTTGCAGTGGGCATCTGCTATAGACCTCCTGACTGGGAAGAAGTAGTAGCTGGGACCTTCTTCAGATTACAGGAAGGGACATCACATTGCCAGGCCCTTGTCCTTATGGGGGACTTTAACTGATACCTGCTGGAGGGACAAAACAGAAGGGTTCAAGCAATCTCAGATATTTTCTGGAGTACATTGATGACAACTTCCTGACTGAGGTGACTGAAGAACCAAGAAGGAAGGGTGCTCTGCTGGACCTGTTTCTTGAAAGCAAGTCATGGATGTGAAAGTCGAGGATGGCCTTGGCTGTACTGTAGTGTGGATAGGTAGGGTTCATGATGCTGTGAGGAGGGAGCAGGGCAAAAAGCTGTGCTGGGTTTCAGGAGAGCAGACCTTGGCTTCTTCAGGGATCTGTTTGGAAGAATCCCATGGGATGCGTCTCTGGAGAGGAGAAGATTCCATGAGAGCTAATTGATTTTCAAGGATCACTTCCTCCAAGCTCAAGAAAGGTCCATCCTGATAAGCAGGCAATCCAGCAAAAGCAGCAGTAAGAAAAGCTGAATGGGGTGGGGGTACTGGTGACAGAAGACATAAAAATGGATGAGGTACTGAATGCCTTCTTTGTCTCAGTCTTTACTGGTAAGCCTTCTGGAATCTCAGGCCCCTGGGTGAAAGTGACTTTCTCTCAGTGGAGGGGGTCTGGGGTAGGGAGCCCTTAAAGAAACCAGACATACATAATCCCTTGGGGCCTGATGGTTTGGACCTACAAGAACTGCGGGATGTGTCTGATGTCATTGCAAAGCCGTTCTTGATTACATTTGAAAGGCATTAAGGAAAGGCCCCTGAAGACTACAAGAGAGCAAATATCACTCCTGTCTTGAAGAAGGGCAAGAATGACCTGGGAAAATGCAGACCAGTCAGTGTCACCTCCAGTCCTTGCAAAGGTGATGGAGAAAAATGCTCCTTAAACCAGTTGCATGGTGATGATGCTAATGGAAAGCAAAGAATACAGTGTTGTAAAGCACCTCTAAACAGCATGATTAGTATGATTATTTTTTTTTTTTTCCTCAGGGTCTTATAGGCAATGTCTTTACCCATTTTAATATTGCTGTTGTAGGATCCTTTCCAGAATATTCTGGAGGTGACAGTATTGCTGCTGATTGAAGTGACCTTTTTAACGTTTGCCATCCCCAAAGCATTGCAGCTGTTCATTCCCAGATCAAAGGGAAAATTCTTTGCCTGTGTTCTCAGTACTAAACCTGTATAGTATCCTTTGTTTTATATTCTCTTCAGTCTTTTCCATTATGCACATTTGTCCATCTTACAAAAATCCTCTTCTTCAGCTATTGTTTTTCTTGACTCCTCTGTGCTTCTGGCAAGCAGCACAGTTTTGTCCCTGTATGAAAACTAGAACATATTTGCATTCAGGAACATTGTGGGGAGGAATTGATGTCTTTAGCATGATTCAAATTCAAATAAGCTAAACACAACGTGAGATGTGGGTATAACTCTGTGGTGACAAGTCTTTCTAATTCCTCCTGCTTTTCTGCTTTTCAGATAGAAGAATTAGCAGTGACGGTGCAACTGCACTGTGATTTATGGTATTGTTATTTGTCTAAAGAGGATCAATCCTGAAATTGACCCTTTTGACTATGATCTTCTCACTGTTGACACAGGTGCTTTAAAGAGATGGTAAAAGAATAGAGAGGGACAAAAAATAACGCAGGTGATATGCTCTTGAACTCTTGACTTCCAGCAGCTGCATTTTAAAATCTGTTGCTCCGTTTTGCTGGTATATCTGTGAGGCCTCTCCATTATGTGTGCAAACACAATCTTTTTTATAAGCTTGTCTTGTCTGCTTTTATTACAGGCATCACCTTCAGACGTGGGGCCACCACAGCCATTAAATCAAGAATATTTAACTATTATTTGTAATAAATGTCAGCAGGGCTGAATTGATGCCAGCAGGAAATGTTCAGGGCAGAAAACACACTGACATTCATTCATGCAAATTTGTACCACTAGTAGAATTAATCATGAAGAGGGAGGGTAGAACATACACTGCATTTATATTACTGGTTTGGCCAATTGTGATTCATCATGAAAATGAGGGCTATAATGGGTAAGCAGCAGCCTAGTGACAAAAAGCCACATGCAAAGTCTAATTAGGTGAGTATAATTTCCAAGACAAGACATTTAAGGACTTTTTTCAAGTTACAAAGGGTCAGTGTATGAGGGAAATGAGAATTGCAGCTCATCACATTTTAATTGATAATTTCAATCAGAATTAAAAAAAAATAATTTAGTCAGGCAACTTGTGATATTTTTATCTTTTCTGCCTCTTTCCACAATGTGGAAAGATCTGTTCTTAACACTTTTTGATCAGAAAACAATAGCACTAGGAAGTTTTTGAAGGCAAAATTAATAAGGCCTTTTTTTTTAACTTCAGTATCATATACTCTATGAAACTTACTAAATATATCCTATTCAGAAGATAGGATGTGAATTCATGTATTTTAAGAAGATCAGGTTTATTTGACAGGTATTACTGCAGTATGGGAATGTTTTGCCAGATTGTGGCTGGAGATGACCATAAAGATTCGTGTTGGTCAAAAAACAGGAGGATGTCTGGTGTAAGGAGAGTTAGAGGTCCAGAAGTTGCTGGAAAGGCAGACCAGCATCACCTTCACTGGTTTTGAACCCTGTAGCCTGCAGAGCTGACATGAACTCCTGACATGGCTTCAGGAGTCCAGCTATTTAGTGCTGCTGGTGCAGACTGGGAAATGAATTCTGGTGACTAGTGGATTCAGCTCTTAATAGTGGAGTTTTGCTCCTGGAAGATATAAACAAAGTACTCCCTTCCCCAGCACTATTCTTTGCAAATTCTAATAGAGAACACACATTTAATTGCAAATATATTAAATAGTTAGCATTTGAAAAAGATATGAGGATATGTATTTTTTAGTAATTGTATTCCTTTGAATTCCTATAGAAGGAGGCTAATGATAGGCTTAGTTGTCACTAGGTCAGAATCTGATGGACAGCCTATTAGAAAATCATTACTTGACAGAATTAAAAAAACATTTAAAACCCATTTAAGTGTATCTCAGTGCAATATTTGTTGGAGCCTAGACACCTGAATAATCTGTAGAAAAACTGTAATTACTGTTTTCTTCTCTAAGATGCAGTCCTTTGCAGCAAGCCCTAAGGAATATTATAATATGAATATGTAAGTGATAAAACTCAGGAAAGAATTAATATTATATTTTATTATACCTGAAACATGGAAAACCAGAGGATGAAAGCATATATTTTATTATCTCTTTCTATTATCTTGATGCAAAAAAGGAAAGTCTTAAACCTGTTCCTGAAGAGATTAAAATATAAGACAGCTGACATAAAAATGTTAGGGGAATTTAGAGACAATAACTATTCTCACAGTTCTTCAGTTGTAGAATTTAAACAATGAGTCAGAGCATGAAGCTGAAATATGATTCATAAAATTAAAATACAAAAAAAATTTCCTTTCATGTGGTGTTCTCTGAGCCAAATGTAATTTTCAAAGTTGTGAATTTCCTGAAGTGCCAAGGAATTAAATGCAAAACAAGTATTCTGAAACAATTTTCCATTCTCACTGTTTATAATTATTTCACAGGGTGTTATCATGCAGACTGAGAGGATATGTAAGCAAAAACACCTTTCAAAGTGCCGGAAGCCGTCACTGTAAATTGTTTCCTTAGGGTTCTGTTTTTAATTGTGAAGCTGGGGAAGGACCTGATTTGGTCAAGGGGAAATGAATGCTTCCTGTTCAGTGAAATACAGCTTCTCTTCACATAATTCATGAATTCACACAGCTGCTTAGCTCATACTACTCAGTTATCATTAGCATGGTATGCTCACTGAAAGAAATCATAATCAAAGTAATTGGGTTTTTTTAGGGCAAAATTCCTTTTTTTCTCTTTCATGCTGTAAGTCTTATTCATTCTTAAGTGTTTTTGAATCCTGAGTGCACTGTGGTTTAGGGGCAAAGGTTTTTGTGGTAGAAATGCACAGAAACAATAGAGCTCACACTGAAGAGATCTGATTTTTCACCCATCCTATGTTTCCAGGATATTCTGCGAGCTTTAGACTGCAGTTAAATTTTTTTTAACATGAGAAATCTGGTGAGCAGGGATGTTGTATAGGGCTGTGGTAAGCCCACTGTTGGGTAATTTTAGCAGTTTTGCTTTCTCCGTCTCAAGAAGGAAATAGTAGAGCTAGACTAAGAACAAGAAAAGGCAGCTGAAATGATCAGTGGGACAGGGATAGGGATAGGGATAGGGATAGAGAAGCTGCCTTATGGGCAGTGGCAAAAAATTAAGTGAATATGAGAAGGCTGAGAAAGTATGATTAAAATTTACAGAATCATCAAGGTGTTGCATAAGGTGGATCACATACTGCTGTCCACTAGATAACATTCTGTAGTAAGTAGGAGCATGCACTCTAACTGGAAGGAGAATGACTAGTAAGATGGAAGTCAGCTAGGCCAAAAAAGGGAGAAAACGTACTCATGGACAAGAAGTCCATGAAAAGATTCTGGAGGGGCAGGCTAGGAACAGTCCTCCAACACCCATAACATGATGATGACCTTGTTTGTTGGGGGCGTATGAGGAAAATGGACTGCAGATAATAGCCAGGTGCTTGTGCTCTTCTTAAATAGCATCTTCTACTCCTGCTGTTGGAGGCAGAGTCCTAGTTTCTGAACCATTGATCTGAGTAGGCATGGCATTTCTTATGCTCTTAAATATTCTGTTTAGAGAATGCATAAAGACGATCACACATAAAGTGTCCTGTGAGTTTTTTTCAGCTGAATAACACTGAGTCATAAATGGCAAGGAGGCAGAAACGAGTTAGCAAAGAATTTAGCACTTAGTTAAGCACAGATTACACTGTTTATAAAATAAATTTTCAGGTTAAATTAGGCACTTGCAGTAATTACAAACGAGATCCTTGATAAACCTAAAGCAGATTCTGACATGTGCTAGCTGTCTGTGTAAGAATGTGTATATATTTCATTTTCAAAAATCTTTCTTTTGCCTCCTGGTTGAATAACAGTGGTTTACACCAGTTCAAAAGCTACCAATGCTATCAAAGCAGTGGTGCACATCTCATTCCGAATATTACCAAAAATAATGGGTTGAGTTGTGTGCCCAGTAGAGTGGGATCGATCTAGGAGTCATAAACCTAAAAAATAATGTCTTCTTTCTTGTGGTGTTATGAATTTATATTTATTAGCTTTTCTGGGAAATCCTGAGAGGTAGAAGATAATAAAAATAAAAAATAAATAAAAATAAACCTGAAATTGCTGTTGTACAGTTCTCATAGATGAACTTTTATTAAAAACCTAGTACAGCATCTCCAGGACTGCAGTCAGTACTTAATTTTGTTAAGGTAATTGGCTTATATCTATTTTATGATGTCTGGATCCCAGCTGTCCTGCAATTAAAAAACCCAGATTTGCTTTCCTGCTTCTGTCTTATTTCCAGGAAAATGTAGTTTTAGCTCTAGCATTATGAAGGTGAGATAAATGCATACCAGTTGTCTCATGGCTCCTTGTGCAGTGGAAAGAAAAATGCATTTCTTGCCATATAACTGTGGCTTTCTGAGTGCTTCTTTGTAAAGGATTCTCTGCTGTGAAGGCCACGTGACAGTTCAGTGTCTCCCAGCAGATTCCTCCCCTATAACACAAGGTGAAGACATTTACTTCTGTGTGCCCTGGCCTGGATGCAGTAAGACCAAATAAGTATATGTGTTATGGTATAAAGTGAGTGATCAGCTGAGCCCTAGCTGGGAACCAGAACCTGCTTAATCATTTTGGTTCTTATTTCATTGCTTCAAGGTTACATTATGCCTTGGTAAGGCAATACTTAACCTTACTATCTTGCTTAATGTTGTTAAACTCAGTGGATTCAAGCAAGAGCTTCAGAAATTTGATAAATGGGGCCCAAATAAAACTCTATTTATCTTCTTCTATTTAACAGTGCCTCACTATTGACCCATTTCTGATATGTGTTGTCATAATGTGGGACTGACAGAGAATTTTCCAGCCACAGCAGTAGTTGGTATCTAATGCTGGACAATAAAATTTATACCCAGATGATCTTTATGTTTGGTACCTAATATTTTGAATGAGGACTCATTTGTTACTGTTTTTAGAAACTGAAATTTTGAGGAAAATCCTGAAATAACTGCAGTTAACTAACATAAGGAACAATGTCTTCTGAGATGGCTCCTGGTCGTATACTGATGATAAATTGTTCTACTGAGTACATTATGCAGCTGTGACTCATTAAATCTTTATAAACAGAAGTAAACAGCTAATAGGGAGAATATATGTCCTTCATTTTAGTGATAGTGGTGCTGTCACTCTTCAAAAGCAGTGAACTACCCATTATAGTTACTTGGCCAAAACTATTTTGTATACCTGTTTTACTCTGTACATTTGCTTAAAGAGATATCTTCAGTATGGAGGCATGCAACAATTTAAAAGTTTACGATTATTTTGCCTATTATTAGACCCTGGTCAAAAATAGAATGTGTCATACAGCTAAATAACAATTAATAAACTGAAATTTAAAAATATTTGTTAAAACAATACTCTTTCTGTGTACCAGAAAGTGAAGAGAATAACAATTCTGTAACTCATTAGATTTGAAATTTATTTGTCCCAGAAAATTTGTATGCGAACATACAAATTTTGGAGTGCTTGTTTGAAACTATAGAAAGGTTAGAAATGCAAATGTAGTCTATACTCACATAATCCTGTGGGTTTAGGGTATGTCTTTCCTTCATCCTTTTATACTGAAATCCTAAAAATGGCTGAGGTAATTTTAAATGTTTTGGGTTCTTATTTTGAAATTTCAGATGAAGTATTGTATGGGAGGCCAGCAATGAAAGGGAATGTGCAATGGCTTGGTTGATTTGTGATGCAGAGGATCATATACTTCTCAATGAGTTCATACTGCGTCAATTACTCTAACTTAGAATTGGGGAGTGCTTTCTGCCTTTTAGCTGAGTAATAAAACTGTGTTCATTGTGACTTTTGGTCATTGAATATTTCATGGTACATTTTGCAAGAATAGGTTTATTAATTCTATTGTCCTTGGCTAGACTCCAATTGTTGTAATTATATTCTGCCTTTCTAAAGTCACTTTTGAAGAAGTATCAAGTATAGCTTTCCTTTCTTTTCCTGAAGTGGAATCAAAAGAGCTCTGTAATTGTTTGGGTTGGATTTTTTTAAATTTTATTCTGGCTGTTGGGGGGTGTTCTTGGGAGAGTAAGAGAATGTGCTTTCAAAATCTTTTGACATGTCGGTGTATTGAATGAAAGTAACATCGACTGATGGCTGAGCACATCTGATGTAATGGTGTTGTGAACATGCATATCTTACAGAACGTGGGTAACTGTCTCAGTTAAGAGTCTATACAAAAGTGGTAAACCACAGCAGTTGCTAGCTTTCACTGTAAGAAGAATTATTTACAGGCAAGTGGCCTTAGAAAGGATGCTGGAAAATTGTCCACAGAGCAGTGCTGTGGCACAGATAAGGCATCCTTCTGCAACATGACTAGGCCAGCCCAGGTCTGCCCTTAGGTGCATTCTTTGGGCAAGAAATGTGGTAGTAAGTTTTGTCCTTCAGTCTGACATTGAGACTGTTTTTGCATAGCAGCACAAGAGCAGCAACTGAGTAGTTACATCATAAATTTAGAGAAAGAACACGTACCTGAAGAGGAGACCAATCCCTCCTATATTCATACAACTAATAATGTTCTTTCTTAAGGTTTTTAAGAAACTTTGCCTCCGTGTCACCCTGTAGGATTTCTTTTCTGTGCTTGACAGCACAGAACACTGTTACAGAGCTATATCGAGGCACTACAATGCATTTATTTTACCTGTGAAGCTTGTGTGTTCATCATACACATTTCCAAAGGTGTCCTTAATTGTGCAGAATCAAGGATATGCTAAAAGGGGTATGTGGGCATTAGAAGATTCCCGGTAAGTTGATCCATTGATGTACACTAGCATAGAAACACTACCCGAGTGAGCATGTCTATGCTGTAGTTAATTCTGGTGGTTGCTTCAGTACAAAATGATGGATATATGCATAATTTTAAGTAAGTGCAGTGTAATACAGAGACATCCAAACTACTGCTGACAAAATCAGTATGCTCCATCATACAGTGTAACATTAGACAGGGATGTAATTTTGGACATCAAAGGTACTTTCTTTATAGACTTTTGAGCTTGTATCCAGCACTATTATACTGCTTCCACATTTGGAATTGAATTCATTGCTAATTTAGGGTTTTTTCGTTTTAGCATTGCATTCTATTGTACAACATAGACTTATGCCCATGGAACACTGCAACATTCTAAAAAAAATACGGTTCTCCTACAGGCTTTTACATACATTTTAATTTGTTTGTTGGAGGTTTTGATGTCATCTTCCATAGTTGCATGGAAACCATAGGCTCTGTGTAAGAAAAAGTGAGTAGATCTGTAAACATTTGTATTAATAGTATTGGATGCGTTAACTGGTGGTTATGAGGCCATGTGTATCATGCCTTCTTGTGGGTTTTTTTATCATTCTGATATGTTCTAAGTGCGGCAAAGTTCTTGAAATGTTCAAGTCTCTCTAATCATCTGTGCGTTTTCTGATTCTTTCTTGTGCACAGCTAAGGAATAGCAGCCGTAAATGAGAACAAGAGTGGAAGAGATAATTTTCTGAAACTTAGGAAATTTTTATACTGCATTATGAATCCTTTTAGGTGGAGTAAAGTCTTATGAGGTATTTTGAGAATTAAATAGTGTGGCACTTCTGCCATTTTAATGCTTCAGCAAGTTTTAGCACTTGTGGTTTTCTGTGCGTGAGTGCTCAGCTAGCTGAGGTCTAAAATGGTTTACTGTTATAATCATAATCTTGTGAAGAGTTCAGTAGATTGTAGAGCTACCTATAATTACCAGGTCCTCCAGGAACTGCTATTTCTGTAGGTTTGTCAGGATGTCTAGTAAGTTCCCAGATGTTTTGCACATTTCTGGGGCTTTTGAATTCTGAAGTGGTTCCTCCAAGAACTTGCTAACCCATAATCTCATGCTAAACGTGTTATCTGGCAACTGGCCTTATGGTGTAGTACCTGTACCTCTGCTAGTAACAGAATCATCCTGAAAAAGGATTTCTAATAATCTTCTGAGCCACTATCTGTTTCCTCCAGTAATAGTTAATACCTTTACACCTAAAGATATCAGTCAAAGGTGAATTAAGAGAAATAGTGATGGAGATTCAAAAATAGAAAGCGAAAGGAGGTGTTTGTCATAGTCATACATTTATGACCCCACTTTACAATTAAGGTATTGTAAGATAGCTGTAAACAGTTGAAATCTTCTAGAATAAATTATAAAATATAGGGGATTAAAAAGCCACATTGATGGATCAGTATCTTAGAAGCTATTCTCTGCTGCAGGCAGCTGGAAGGGAAGTTTTGATGGAAAAAGTTTTAACAAAGGAGTGCTTTCAAAGAAACCACTGCACTTAGATTTCAAACCGAGACTGACAAAACTATTATAGCTTTGACAAGCAGCTATCTCTGAAGAGGATTTAAACAAGGACCAAAAGGATCATTATGCCTCCTGATGGCTACTTATCTTGTAAAAATGTGCAAGTATTCAGTTGATTTATTATTTTTTAATATGTAGGTAATAGAAATTAATTAAGGTTTTTTACATATTTTTAAATTGTGATTACACCTTCTTCACTGCTTATTTTATGAAAATTACCAAAGTATGGGGTTGTGGTCTTTGTGGAGTAGTTTAAAAATCCCAGCTGCAAAGATTATCATAAAGATGTATTACAATAGACATCCCATGGTATCTGGTTGCAGTGCTTGATTTTGCTAATGATTACCGTCATGAATATGCTTTTGCTTGCCAGTAGTTCTACCAAATATTTATTTTCTCTCTCTCTTTTGTCCATAAAATCATTTTTCCTTTCAGTTTTAGAATATGATATTTCTGCATGCATGAGCACAAGGAGGTTAGTGTTAGGTCGCAGCTCAGTTGTAGGAGTGAGTTCCTGGACCTGGTGTTCCTGTTGAGAATGCTCTGTTGCTAAAAGACAAAAGCATCTCTTGGAGAAACATGCAACTCATTCTGGAGGCTAAAATTTGTTTTTTGAAATGAAAATTGATGCCCATAGTGCTAAAGGAAAGAGCACAAGTTAGAAGTTTTTGAAGACGTAAGTGCTTCAGAACTTTGAAGATAAATGTAAAGACCTTTAATTTGACTTCTAAGTGACTGATAAGCCAATGGAGAGTAGAAGTATTTGTGTGTTATGGACTTTCAATATTGACTTTATCAAAATGCTGTCATTTATGATTGAAATATGATTCATCGAAAAACACGAGATGGAATTGGCATATCTGTTTGTCCTTTGTGTCTAATGCAAAAAGAACAGAAGTCATATGGCCTATGGGGAATTTATTTAGTGGTGAGTATAAGGAAGGCGGGAAGAAATCCAAGAAAAATATCTTCGTAGGCTTGGTCTTAACGTGTTATAAATGATTACAGAAAACTATTCAAATAACATTTTTTTCACCTATTGGAGTCCTTCAAGTTTCAGTTCTTGGCTTCTTACCTTTATCATTGTGTATTTATGATATTGATCCACTCTTCTAAAATGCAAAGTTTCACCTCTGTGGGAGTGACACAATTATTTATAAGTCAAATAAATATTTACATGGGCTTTTGTATAACCTCCCATGCGATTTTGATGAATTACAAGATTGTGATAAATTGGCTAATGTTGTTTTAATTCAGACACGGAAAGCTTGGACGTTTGGTGTACATCTCAGTCTGGAATCTCTTGATTCTGCCCTGCATGGTTCCATTTTGATGGATCCTTTTATTTTTTTGCCCATTTAAACCAACTTCGGATACAGTTAGCTTAGCTGTTAAAACCTATCCTTGTACAGAAGACAGAGTTAGCAGAATGTGTTTATAGCTAGGATTATTTTCTGTAAATGGACCTTGTTTTAATTTTGCAATCAAGGCAGAAGTTTTACGAAGTATTTTATTGGACCTTATAGACTATTTTAGGCTGAAATGTGGTAATGATTAAGGTATTAGTCAGTTTCCCTTCTTGTAATTTACAGTTTTTAGCTGCAGAGGTAGAGAACAAAATACAACTCGTCTGAATTGCTACTAAACAAAAAGAGTTTCGAGGTAAAAAAGGAGACAGAAGAACAGTACACTCTTTTCTTAAAATTTCAATGCCCATACTTAGGTTCTAGATACAATCTATTATTTAGCCTGAACAGCTGTTCAGGTTGAGCCTACTTCTACTAACATCCACTAGCTAAGTCTGAAGAAGTGAGCAAGACAGTACTTAGCTGTGCCGGAGAGAGTTTGTAGAGTGTCAAGGATTATCATAACAGAAATTATTCCTAGTGTTCCTAGTGTGCAAAAAACAGGAGCTTCCTTTTACTTGCATGAATGTGTCTCTAAAACTAAAGTTTAATCCTGTTTGGAAATGCATACTTCTTTTTTCTTTGCCTTCATGTGTAAAGTAAGTGTTTTCCTAGTATACAAGACATTGTTGTCAAGGACCGTAGGAAGAGCTTTTTTAGTCTAGGAAAAAAGCAGATAATTCAAGGCCATATTTCTGACTTGTGCTTGCTGAACTAGAGAAAGATTAACTTTAGAGAATCAGTTTGGTGCTCTGGTTCTTACAGCTTCCTTAACCCCAGAGTGTTACAGCTTTCAAATTTTGTCCATTTGAGTAGGGTCCTCTACACACCTTGTGTTGGTGGCAGTCATATCTTTGATCAGTCTTGTACCTATTCTGCCTCCTTGCCATTCTGCAATATGTGCCTTATTCCTTGGGAAAAGCAAGGCAAGTGGTAGCATATGATTTGGCTTCAGGCTGCTTCTGCCATCTGTGTAAAAGGAGCATTCTTTTGAACCTCAAGGAGTCTGACCATAGCTACAGGTACTGTTGCACTTTGGCTGCTGGAATCCTAGGCAAATATCTGAATTATTTCTTCTCTGCTGAATAAAAATTTTTGGATGGAAGCAGGCAGATGTTTAGTGTAAACTGTTAGGCAATAGTCTGAATTTAGGCATGAGTAGCTGACAACTTCAGGGCCCCTGACAGTAATTTCTTTAGCTGACCAGTATCTAAGACACATAAAATGCTGTGATTACTTCCCTTTGTACATGTACCGCAATTACCTGACAAAATCCAGGTTTTGAATATTTAATGATGGTTACATTTACAGATTGATAGACAATGGTTTTATAAAGCTTTGGTCAAAAGAACAATATCAGTGAGATGGTGTTCTATGACAGGTCGCACTGCTTAACTTTTGTTATTTACGAAAGAGTGGTAACTGGTAAAGTGAAGTGATATGCAGACAAACAAAACTAGTCTTCTGAAAATAAGAGGCTGACTCTGGCTAATAATTTTTTCCTACAAATTTGTTTTGCAAAATGATTAGTGTTGATAATAAAATATAACATAGAAGTGAAAAGTCTTAACACAGCATGTAAAACTAATACAAGTGCAATTGTTTGTCTCTTTTGCAGCATTTTGAAAAAGTTAATAAAATAAGAAATAAAAGTGATGCAATGGTAATGATATACTTGTTTTCAAAAATGGTTTTGATAAATTTTCTCAGAACTATTAAAAAAAAAAAAGTGTTAAAAATGAAAGCCCTGAAACATGGGGTAAAATTGGAGCAGCAAAATTAAAGAATGAGTAGTCAAGACAGCAGAATACCTCACTACTTGTTATTTGGGTCAGCTATTTATGTGTGATTTATTGGACAAAGTGGATCGTGAATTAGTGTTTACCTTGTGATGTCGAGCTTTTTTTTTTTTTTTTTTTTAGCGAAAATCATGGCAGATTGTGAGAAATGACACATTAAAGTTGTGTTACTGAACTTCTGTGCACACCTGCTAAAATTCTTCAAGTATCTTATACATGTTGAATTTGTAGTGCATTGTAGAATGAACTGCAAAAGTTCTGATTTTACTCTTCTATGTGCTTAATTTTTGTAATATTACTGGAAAGGCATGTTAGAAGTATGCCCTGAGAAGACACCAAAGAAATAGTTTTGAAATGTGCCATGCCAAATGTGAGACATTTAACATAAGGTATGTGTAAATTGAAAAGAAAAAAGTTAGTAGGAAACTAACTGATGTATTCAGGGTATTAGCCATTTTCTGCTTTATAGAGCAATAAAAGGAGAAATCCAGTTGTTGCTCACTAAGAAATCCAGTGAAACTCAGAGCTTTAATCTAAGAACAAATAAAAGAAAAAAATGTATCTTTGTTGAAAGCATTTTGTTCAAACTTTGCTTCTTTTGGTTAATATCCCTTCACAAATGTCTTGCCTGGAGTGAGAACCAATGTTTGTTGTATGAATAGACTTGGTATATTTTAGCATTGAAACAGAAATCACATGTGGCATTACGCTGTATTCGTAAGGAACTGTAAAAATGACTGGTTATGCCAGACACAACTATTGAGACGGATGAAGTACCAAGAGCACTCCCTTTTCACTTTTTGAGCGTGCTAGTCTCCTGGCATTTAACCATCTTTTTGTTTCAATAAGATGCAGGCTGCAAAATAATTGCTAAGTTCTATTGGACTTGTCCTGTTTAGTGTCTAATAACATGGGTCTATTTGGTCTAATTCATAATGACATAATTAACTATTTAGGAGTGTGTGAAAGTTTCAGTGATACTACATGAGTCAATTGCATAAGGAAATTGGGAAGATATATTCTTCCTATATTCAATATTTATTTCCACTCCCCTTTTCTTCCTCTCCCATTTTCCCACAGTAAACTCCAACTTCTTTCCTATATGGGAAGTTCTGCAGGGTTTATAATACCTACAGAAGTTAGAAATAGCTAACAATTTTATCTCATTTAGTCTATCATTCTGCCGGGGTAGCTTGTTCCTTACAGCACATTTTCTTGTGTATTGTTCAACCTACTTTCACAAGTCCCAGGAAATGAGGGTCCTACCACCTTGTCTGGGAGACTATTCCCCAATTTAATAGATTTCATTGTCAGCAAGAGTGAGATCTGTCCACAAGAGATTAAAATGGCCACAAATCTTACCGCCTTCCAGACTAAATGTCAGCCCCAACTGTCTGCTACAGCTTTCCTTCAATAACTGGAAAGAGCACTGAAATCAATAGATGAGTGGCACAATGAAGTAGAAATCTACATGCATAGGAAAGGATGCACTGAAAGACAAAATATCAACTGTATTCAAGCTAGTGCTGATTTGATTGATTTGATGTAGGATTTTTCTTTTGAGGGGGGTGTGTTTTCTCTTTGTTAAGTTTTTTGACACCATGGTGATGATTGTAGTTAAAACAGCTAGCTAGATGAGAGAGAGAGAGAGAGGCAGGAATTCATAATAATGAAACTGGTTTCTATAACAACAGATGGAGTATCAGCTATGAATGGATCCAAGGTAGGTTGCCTTCAGAAAGAACCCTGATTTTCACCTTTTCGAATTGTTACTGCATTTCATATCAGTAGGTGCTAAGTGGGAAAGAGCCTTGATACAGAAGTAGCAGTAAAGATTAACTCTTTACAAGACAGTGAGGTTTGTAACTCAACACACAAGACTGGTTTTCTGTGTTATATTGTTGATGTAGTGCTGCTACAGAGATCCAGCTGTATTGGTTATTGTACAAATGTAGAGAAAAGGATGTTCCCTGTGCCTTAAAAAAAGCGCATGGAGTCAGGATAGAGACTGTGTGGAGATGCGAAAGGTGAGAGCAATAGTAGGTCCCATTTTTTTGCTTCCGGATTGCTGTCTTCGCCTTAACTGTGTATAATGGAATAGAGAAGAATTGTGAAAACATGAGACATATATAAACTTACAGGTTTATGTTATTCACATGCATGGTAATTTTATACATTATTCTTTAATGTGGAATTTACACTAATGACTGACTAAATTTGTTATTCTGATATTGATTTTGAGAAAGAATTTAACAGTGATCTTTAAAAATGTTTTTGAAGATTCGTTTTTAACTTTCTCCAAGGTCTTAAGCTCACATAAGCCTTTTGATAAAGATATCAGAATATATTTTATATAAAAAAAAAAAAAAGAAATTTGAAGTTGTTACTGGAGCTGGTTACTGCAGTTTGTGTTTTTTTTAACTGAACTTCAGATCTTGGGAAACCTCAACAGAGAGTCACCTAGTGAAGGAAAGAATAAAAGAGGATTTGTGCTGCATCACTTATATTTGCACTAAACTTTGAGACCATGCAGACATACACCACAATAATAATACTCAGAATTAGTGAAATATCACAGGTTTAACCACAAAGTTTTAAAGTTTATGTTGTAGCCTAATTCCTTGTGTTTTCCTCTCATTTGAATCCGCTTCGACTACTTTAATGACAGAAGGACTTTTTTGGAAATTCTCTCTGTTTCCGCAAAACTCAAGCAGTCAAGTGATGATAAAAAAAACCCTGAAGGAGACAAAATAGCCGCTCTCTGTTTTACTACCCTGATACAGATTATTATAATTACATGTGTAAAAAGTGTCTGCAAAATTTATTACTGTTGTCTAAAATGAGACAAGTGATACTTCTAGCTACTACTTTGAAACTGTCAAAGACTAGAAATGCCAAGAGCTCTAATTCTGTGCTGAAATAATGCTTCAATAGCCACCCTGCCTACACCCAGGGAGGATGTAGGCAAAAGAAGTGTACTTTTTTTATACTCTATTTTGCAGATTACAGTTAGTTTTGACAGATCTTATCTCATACAAGGCAGGAGCGAGAAAGTAGAAACTTTCCCACTCTACTTTGTGTAGGTTGAGCTGTTACAATCTCATTGCTCAGACTTCTCAACGTTCTTCTGTTGGCACCTTACTACTCTCCTTGCCTTGTGTCAGAAACTAGACAGAGACCATATTTTCTTGCACGGTGAGATTCTTATTATACACTTGGGAACTGTAGCCTAAACAAAGGAGCAATTAATCATAAGTGTTTTCAGATCAGTATAGCAAGCTGGAATGGTGAAAATAAAGCAATTCTGCGCAATCTATCTTGTATGAAGGAAGGTGGATCAAAGAATTCCTTGGGTATTCATTTGGAATCTTATGCTTAGAAAGTTCTGAGA
Source organism: Strigops habroptila (assembly GCF_004027225.2). Lineage (NCBI taxonomy): Eukaryota > Metazoa > Chordata > Aves > Psittaciformes > Psittacidae > Strigops > Strigops habroptila. The sequence goes on from NC_044302.2 coordinate 32,734,921, forward strand.
CAAATGCAAAAGGAGATGAAGAGTTCAAATTATACATTGCTATGCCAGTTTAACTAAATAAATGTCAGTAATTGCTGGAAAAGTTTGAAGTAATTTTGCTGAGTTTTGAAGGATTCTCAAGAAAAATCCTTTTAGCCATTGTGGACAAGTGATCCCAAACAGCAGGTGATCCCAGGCAGAGAAGTATAATGCAGTCTCTGGAGGCAAAAATATTATATTAAAGTGGCAGCAAATCTTTTTTTTTTTTTCCCTCCCCCAATTCTATAACAAGGACTATGTATCTATCTACTGGAGGTCAATAGATTTAGGAGTTGTGTTAGAAATTTTGTTAGTAGCAGTTTGAATATCTTTATCTATTCTCTTGGTGTTTAAATACCTACCATGTTTCTAAAGACTGTTGGTACCCTTAAATTCCAAACATTCCTTTAGGGTTATTTCAATAATAGCTTAAAATATAAAATTAATTTAAACATAATAGGCTTGAGGGCTGATACAGGAATGTGTGTGCAGAAATATATGACCTGATAATTTGTAAAGGTTTGAATCTGTCAGCATAAAGAACAATTTTTCATTTCCAGGATGTATTATTTTGTCTTTGTCTCTCACTCCATTACTGCTTCTCTCTGCTACATTAACGCGAGCAAATTGTAAATTAAATAATGTGAAGGGAAGATAGGAGAAAAAGACTGGCAGTTTGGCCTCCTAATAACTTGCTGAGTCTTATCTGCCACTGTTAGATCTCTACAGGTATGCTCTTTTTAGGACCTTTGCAACTGTTGATGGTCAGCTGGTAACATTCTAAAAGTCCACGCTTTCGAATTGCTGATCTCCTTGCTTTAAGCATGCATAAGCTTTGAAGAGCGAAATAATCCAGTTCTTCTTTGAAGTAAATGCTTTCACTGACAAATGAGAAAGAAAGAGTCCAGGCATACTGTAAGTAAAGAGCAGTCAAATAGTTTTCTCTTGTTTGCATTTACCAATACTTTTTTTGATATCCTCTCTCCGTTAGGAGGAAGAATTGAAGTTAAACACAATAAAATAAGTACCAGAATAAGAAACACAATAAAATCCAATAAAGACAAACAACTAAAAGTGAACTTAAATGCAACTGATATTTTTACAGAGTGTGGAATAATAATGAGAAGGAAAAGATGCAAGGGCCAAAGGTGCACAGCTACATCAGAAAACGTTCTGCAAAATGATCTCTTAACCTGTGGATCGGCATGTTGAATCCCAGTGTTCGATGTGCATCTCACTGGCACGGTGACTGAAGGAAAAAGACGTCAAATTACCTATATGGTTATACTGTGCTGTTTAACTGTTAACATGTGAAAGTAAGTGGCATTTATGTTATAAGTGAAATAGTCCCACTGTCTTGCAAATGCATATATTTGTGTGTATATGTACACACATATCTTTCTACATATATTTATCTCTATACAGGGAATTAGAAATGACACTGATGGTGATGTTTAGGAGAGTGACAAATCATGACAGTTTCACATGATGAAACTGAAATTCTACTAGATTAATTTATTAATAATGTACTTTATGGTAGTGCTCAATTCTTACACAATCACCACTACATGTATAAAGCTTCTAATCTTTAGTAGTTATATTCTAAAAGAGCTGTGGGTATACAATAACACAGAGCTGTTGCAATGTAGTTAGCACTGATAGCTGTGATGTGTAGTAGTTGTTAGTTGCAGATGTCAAATTAATCAGCCCAGACAGGGCTTTCTGAGACAAGGGGGCTTATAATCTTCTGTGATTTTATTCCTAACTTGGGTCTGAGACTCTTATGCTGTTATCGCACTCCCATGAAGGGTGTTCTTCTCTGCTTCTGATGCTGCCTACCTTATTTTATTTTGTCTTGCTGGTCATGTTCCCTATGTCTGTTGACTTTTTCATACTTGGATGCCACCACTCTGAAACTACAAAATCTTTTCCTCAGCGGTGATAATTATGTTCACATACTTATGGAAGATTGCGCCTGGTTATACCATCTTAGTATTACAAAATACTTGCATGCTATTGTTAATTACACCATTCTGCTATGCTTATATTTGGTTTGACACAAATTGATATTAACAATATCTTGATATTCATCATGTGTGCATATCACAAGCTTTGGTTTTCATTAAACCTCATGTTAGAGAAGCAGGTCTAAGAACTTATAAGAATTAGTCTGAGTATTTTGTAAGAATTTGTAATTCTCCAATTTTTTAACAGATTTGTCTATGCAGTGCTTTTCATGAAAGATATCAATAAATATTCAGATAAATAACTTGCACAGATACATGAACTACTTACACAACGTCAGTCTTTTTTTTTTTTTTTTAGAAAATGCTTAAAAAAAATGTTATCTATCTTCCACAAGGCAATGATCCATATATTTGTGGACATGTGAGTTATTTTATGTTAACCAAAAATAATCCATGTGTGAAACTGGATAAAAGTAAGAAGCTAGTTGAAACTTCACTTAAATAAAAACAGAGGAAGGAAATATATGTATTATAGCTTTACATGAGTTGCATGTGAAAACTGATTTGGGGTCCTTCTTGAATACAAGATCAAATTTAAAGATTGCAAGAAAAGATGGGACAACAGAAGTGGCAACATGACCAAAAGTATTTTTGTGTGTTAGAAACAGAGCTATGGCTGATGTTCTTGACACGTGCACCTACACAGTAGTTTATGAGGCTCATCATGTATCCCATTGGCAGTGTAAATGAAGTGAGAAAATGAACTCTCTTTTTACGTGCAAAATTACTCATCTGTGATACTTTCATGACATGCTATATTGTACTTCCTTATACTGCCCATGTATGATCCAAGTAATAAAGGATGATGATCCATTTCTGGAGTAATTATTGTATATCAATGTATTTATTGATCACTTCTGTCTCATGCATACTACAGTAACTAAATTTTAATGATGCTGTTCTCTGCATTTCTTTTGCCCCAGAACAATGTCCCACAGATAGCTAAACCCTATTACACTTCGAAAGCAGACTGATCCTTTCCTACTACCAAATGTGAAATATGTACAGATAATTTAACTACTTTTGCCATATCATAGAACATAAACAGTATTTCTGTCCCTACAGAGGTCATAAAGAGGCTGCTCTAGTGGCTCTATTTTGAGAGGTAAGTACTCATCGCTAGGTACCTACAGGAAACATATTGTTATGCTACATCAGGTTTTCTGTTTAAAACTATTTTGATGTGAATACATTGCTTTCATAGAGCCATAGTTATAATGAAGGAGCAGTGTGTTAACGTAAAACTTACCGTACAGCTTTGCAATCTTCAATTCAAACAGTGTGTGTTGCTGGCCAGAGGTGGCTGGAGAAATGAGCTTTGGCAAACCAGTAGACCAATTCTTGGTAAGAATTAGCATCAGCTTTTCACATTCATTAGAGGCTCCAACATCCAATTAGAGGATTGGTTGGAAATTTTTGTTGAAAAGAAAGTGGAGCAGTGATGCTGATGATTTTTTTTATTTAAAAATATGCTGAACTTCTTTGAAATACTGATACGACCTTCTCTGCTGTTTGCCCCCCCCACCTCCTCTGAGATTTTTGTTGTTGTGCTGGTAAGAAGGAATTATAGAGAGGGGGAACTTTTCCTTTTAATTGCAATCAACAATTTTATTTTGGTTTGGTTGGCAAATTGAAATATTTTTCAGATCAGTAGGAAAAACCTGAGAAGACTTTTTTTTCATGGTTTGAAGTTTGATGGAAAAAGACTTTCCCATCTTTGAAATACTAATGCATGTAGTAATAATTGTTTTCTGCATGTCTTGTGACATAAGACAGATTTCATAGCTTTCCCTTTCAGGAAAAGGGTATCTAGCATGCTAGCCCTCTGCCTCCTGCTTCACATATTCTTTAACTGAGTAGGAGTAGTGTCTTAATTGATGACATTACCTTATCAGGTTGAGTTTGTTAACCTCAGAAAAATACTATCCATGAGCAGACCTTGTCTGTCTCATCTTCCCCCTCCCACCCACCTCCTAGTTTCTTTCTTGTATCTTTTCTTTCATTTTAATTTTCCTTGTTCAGTGCAAGGCCAAGCTTTGTGTTAAAGTCACTGTGACAACAACTTCTTCATTAAAATAGTAATATGCACAAATTTGTAAATTCCTTTAAATTACCTTTCTAGAGATACATTCCTGTCACATTCAACAGAAACTAAATCAGTAATTCTGAGTTTTGAGAAATGCAGTATACCAAGAAATTATCTTTTGTGAAAAATTCAGAGAGCATTCCAATATTCTGCATCCCTTTTTATAAGAAATTATAGGTAAAATAATAAAAGAATTATAGATTATTTTTTCCCTTTAATATTTTAATCAGAACAGGCCTGGTTAATCTCTTTTGAAACTCTGGATTTGTCGTATTGTCCAATTATGCCTGTGCTTAATTAGGAGAAATAAATATATTTTTTTATATATAAATAAAATTAATAATACATGTTTCAAATAATACAATGTTTCTAATTTTTCAGGACATCCAAAAATAGCTGATTTCTTTCCTTTCACTTGAATATTAAATAACTTGAAAATTGGGGAATTGAAAGAGAAATCTGAATTTATGAAATTAATCTGCAGAGCAGATTAGAGAAACTCAGTCTTTTTCACATATAATGCCATACACTGTACTGTTGTGCAATTTTGTTTACAGTTCTGTGTTGCCTAAGGTACATGTTTAGTCATGTGTAGATTGAAAGCCTGCTATTTTGACAGCAGTCAGAACTAGGAACTTTGAAGTGAGGAACATATGGCTGAGTATACAGGATGAGTAATTGAATATTGGAATAGATATCCTTACTTACAGGAAAGCTATTGCTGTTTTTAAAAGGAGCTATAATCTTTGCCCTTTTGAGGTCTGTGAATTGTGGTAATTGTGGGCTCTTGGTTTCATTTATGAAGACATAGAATACACAAAAGAAAATAAACCCTACTAAAATACTTCTACTGATTTTTTTCTCCTGTGTATGAAGCGGTAGCTAAATGATGCTCTGTCAGAGCTTATCTCCCTTTTTGTGTGTGACTCATATAACTTATTCACAGCCTTCCTCTTTATGAGCAATGTGGCCAGACTAAACCAACGTTGAGAAAATCTTTATATCATGCTGCATAAGTGAAAGACCTTATTTAGTCATACTGCTAAAGGTATTGCAAAGCGAAGAAGATAAGTAGCACACTGCTAATTGCTAGCTTCCACTACACTTTTCACAGCCTCTGCTTAATTGTATTATGTCACTGTATCTAAGTTGCTTATCCAAGTAATCAGTTACATGTCCAAGCTAGGCTTTCTTGAGCAGAAGAATTTTTTACCTACAATTATCTATTAAGAATCCGTTTTACTGCAAAAGAGTACTCAAACTGCTGCTAGCCCAGCAGGAAGCTAAGCAGAGCTCTAGGGCTTCACCCACTTCCCAACAGTTGATGGTCCTAGAGACATGCAGAGCTCTAGGGCTTCACCCACTTCTCAACAGTTGACAGTCCTAGAGATATGCAGATGACGTGTCTTTTCCCTTTCCAGTAAGAAGAGCAGAATATTGGTTGCCTTGTGTGTTTGGACTTGAGATCTAGTTAATTTTACTGCTCCTTTTTATAAGGGTTTCCTTCCTTTCATAATCTGTCTCTGCGTCTATTCTCATTTAATTTTGTTTCACACCATCCAGGTCTTCACCTCAGTTTCTCTGCATCTCTGCTGACCCTTCCATTTATTATGCTTTCCTTCCTCTTAATTCTTTCCTTCCTTTTTCTCTCATTGCCCCACCCAGTTCCCTCAGGTCGATTCCTTTTCACATTTAGTACACTGTCAAATCTGCACCTCATCACCACTGTTTAACCACCTTCCAAGACATGGAACGAAAGAGATGATAGACGATCTCCTAAGGTGTCCTCTTTACTATTACAAGTTCTCAGTATGTTGTGTGCAATAGCTAATTTCGTATGACACAGGCTGCATTTTTACTGAAACATTCCTTGCTCATTTTGGGACCCTTGTAAGTAATAATAATACAATAAATTGATTTTTTTTCTTAAACAGTATAAGTGACAGAACTCAAATAGGATAAGAGTATTACCTTATTTTCCAGTTTAATCATCTGTGCTTAAATGTTGTTAAAAATTGATGTAAACCAATATAATGAGAAAGTTTTCTCCCCTATCCATGCTGTGAGTGTGGAAAAGGTTATGCTTCTGTACATTCTATTGCGATTTTTAATTAAAGCATTTAGTTGTTTGCAAGTGTGTAAGAGTTTTGTTAAATGTGTGGCTTTATTGTGTATTCTTTCCTTTATTATAAATTGAATGGACTTGAAAATGCATTAGTGTGAAAATGAGTCTTGAGAGGTCTGTTCTTTAAAAGTCTGCATAGGCAATCCTCATTCTCCTTTAGAAGACAAAAGAAAATGTTATCATAAATGTCTAGTTTTACTTACATGAAATATTGTCTTTTGCTGGGATGCAACAAAAGTGCTTCAAGTTTGGAAATTTTAAATCTCACCTGTTCTGGATTAGATTTTCTTCCCTGTCGGTAAAAAATTGTAGTTTTCTTAAAGAAAAAAAATGACAGTATTTGGTCTATTCGCCATAAGCCTGCAAATAGAGCAACGAACACCAATTAATATGATAGCCTCATAAAATAATAATAATGAGTAATGAGATCTGTTTAGCATCAAAGATTAATCAGCTAAACATCCAAGTTAAACAGTACAGTTTCTATTACCTCACTTTGGCAAATATCTTTCATTCGTGGCTTTCTGAAACTCAGGATGAAGGCCAAGGTAACCTTAATTACAGTTTGTTTTACTTGGCTATCTAAATGCCTAGACTGTTGTACTGTTAACTCATGGAGAAACGTAGATGGAAAAAACTTCGATGTGGTCCTCTGAGTTCATCTCCAGCCAGACCGGGATTGCACATTCTAGTACTATCTCAGTGGCCTTTACTGGCTGAGTTGCTTTTGATACAAGTGATGTGCCTGCAAAACTTTTCTGTGTTTCAGTAGAACTCAGAATTAGGGTTTTTTTCTATCTTTTAAAGCACTTTTCAACTGATTTTTGGGCATTTCTAAAAATTGTACTTCCTGCAGCTATCATTTACATAGTATTGTGCTGATTTTGGCTGGGAGAGTATTAATTTTCTTCATAGTGGCTATGTAGCTAGTATGGGGCTATGCTTTGGATCTGTGCTTGAAACAGTGTTGATAATTCAGGGATGTTTTTGTTACTACTGAGCAGTGCTTGTACAGAGCAAAGGCCTTTCCATCTCCTCACACCATGTCACCAGTGAGCAAGCTGGGGGTGCACAAGGAGTTGGGGAGGACACAGACAGGACAGCTGTGTCATGCTCATATGGTGTCATGCTCAGCACATAGAGCAGGGGGAAGAAAAAGGAGTGGGGGATATTCAGAGTGATGGTGCTTGTCTTCCCAAGTGATAAGCACTGCTGACCTGAAGGTGACTGAATACCCGCCTGACCATGGGAAGTGGTGAATGAATTCCACGTTTTGCTTTGCTTGTGTGGCTTTTGCTTTGCCTGTTAAACTGCCTTTATGTCAACCCATGATTTTTCTCGCTTTTACTGTTCTCATTCTCTTTCCCATCCCACCGAAGTGGCTGTGTGGTGCTTAGTGGCCAGATGGGCTTAAAACAATGGCAAGTATTCACATCTTCCTGGTACATTAAGACTTTCTGCTCTTTTTAGACAGCAGTCACCTTCCATGCAGAGACCCTTGCTGTTTCAGTTTTAGTTTTCTATATCCTACCTTCCTTTCCTCATAGTGCTTTTTATGGTTGTCCTGAGTCATGAAGTCTGAGATTCAGGATCTCTGAATTCTGATCTTATTGCTTTTTACAGAATTGATCAAATCACATTTCAATCTATTCTTTCACTATGATGAAGAATTAAAGTAAAGAGGAAATAATAGAGACTCAGAAGTATAAATGTTTGTGACTGCTCATAGAGTGCTGACTTGGAGCCTGTCTGTGACACCTACCCTGCCCTTGAATGTCTTTTCTGATAAACCTTAGTTGTTTAGAGTGGGTAATAAGGGAGATAGGAGCTAGATATCAGTTGTTTATGTGTATTATGTTACATTCCAAACCTTTAGCCATTTTTGTCATAAAGTTACTTTGCTGCTAGCAATGACATTCAGGAAGTAGGATGGGATGGAAAGCACAGAATGGGGCACCTACTCATGGAATTTGAAAACATTGGGAGAAACCATCATGGATACTAAGTTATTTAAGGCATCATTGCTGAAGTACCTTTCTTATATGCTGAGCTAAATTCTCATAATGAGTGATATGAGGCCCAGTGTGATTTAACACAGAAAATGTGCAGCAACAGTGTGCACAAAATACAATTAAAACAACTATTGATGAAAACTCATTCTCACAGGTATTTCTGTCTAATCAGACCTTTTTCTTGCAAGACTGGAAAAAGAGTAGCAGCTAACTGGCAAGATGAAAACACCCCTTCCTCTCTGTACTCATTATCTTGGAATTGCATCATTCCAATGTCTCAGCTTCTTCATGCTGAAAGCAATGGTAGTCTTAGTCTGATTTCAGAGGCAGCAGGAACAGCATCTAAGCTATTTGAAGCGGTGGGTCTCCTCCGTTGGGCTGCTGAATGCTAAATGGATCAGGAGTCCAAAAAATTTAAGTTGGATTTGTTCTACTTCTGCAACTTGGAGCCTCTTTTTCTTGTCTGGGTTGTTGGAACAACACATCAGATGCAAACACTGCCTGCTGAGGGACCTCTGCTCTTGGGACTTTTATTCCTCCTTGCAACAGCGTGATTGCTGAAGGGCCTGTGGGCTCGTACTCATTGGCTTACCTTCAGCTTTATCTGGGACAAGGCTTTTCTTTCTTCTTTCCCCACACCTCTCAGGCTTTGGGAGCAGCAGTGTTTAAAAACTGGGGAAAAGAGAAGGTGCTGGTACAAAATGTGTCATAATGACTACTTCTGCAACTGCATAAAACATTTTTGCATAGACTCTTCTAGTTCTTCCAATGTGTTCAATGAGCAGTCTCCAAGAGCTTTAGAAGCATGAAGGAAGCAGCGTAATAGGTCTGCCACATGGGTTTGTCTTTTTATTTAAGAGGAGAATGAGATTTTGGGGAGCTGAACCTCTTGCTTGTTAATATCCATTCATGAAGGCAAGTGGGAAATGTTTCTTATCACAGATTATTTTATCTACAAAAAGCATCTGTAGCACTGCCATCAACAGACAAGCACTTTTAAATGAATTTTTACTTTGAGAGGACACATGCATAATATACATAGAGTATACAAAATGAATTTAAACAAGCCTTTTGAATAATTGAATTCTGCGTGACGGTCTTTGAAAACAAAATCCTGTTGTGACAGTACAAGTATTTGCAAGCTTTCCATTTTCTTTTCATTATTACTCTTCACATTTTTGACACTCACTATACAAGATTGTATTAACTGATGATATAGCATCATAACGTGTTTTAAGAGATTACTACTTTTTGAGTGAAGAGCTGTTGTCACTTTCACTTGTAATGATTATATCCCATTTGAAAACCTAAGGGCAGGAAAGGACATGTTGTCAAAAAATCAGATACAGGGGATGTGACACATACTCCTTTACAGATCATTTACAAAGTGATGTTCTTGAAAATACAATGCTCACTAAATTAAGCCTATTAAAACCTCTTAAAATGATACAACTTGTGTCCAGATAATGGAATAGGAAACCGGAGGATTTAAAGGCTTGTTCTTAGCAGAGTCTACATTATACACACATGTAACAAAAATCTCATTTTTTTACCCTTTATTCTTATGTTTCTCTGCTCCTGTCACTTCACAGGTTGAACACACTGTACTGTGGAGCTGATCAAAAGGATATTCATAGGATCGTAGAATTATTTGGATTGGAAGGGACCTTCAAAGGTCCTTTAGTTCCAACCCCCTGCAATGAGCAGAGACATCTTCCACTACATTAGGTTGCTCAGAACCACATCAAGCCTGGCTTTGAATGTCTCCAGGGATGGTGCATTTACCACATCTCTGGGCAACCTGTGCCAGTACTTTATCACCCTCATTGTAAATAATTTTTTCCTCACATCCAGCCTGAATCTCCCCTCTTTTAGTTTAAAACCACCACCCCTCACCCTATCACAACAGGCCCTGCTAAGAAGTCTCTCCCCATCTTTCTTATAGGTCCCTTTTAAGAACTTTCAAAAAGTTCTTTCTTATAGGCCCCTTTTTGAAAAGCTGCAATAAGGTGTCCCCGGAGCCTTCTCTTCTCCAGGCTGAACAACCCTATCTCTCTCAGCCTTTCCTAATAGCAGAGGTGTTCCATTCCTCTGGTCATTTTGGTGGCCCTCCTCTGGACCCTCTCCAACAGGTCCATGCCTTTCATGTAGTGAGGACTCCAGAGCTGGATGCAGGACGGCAGAGCGGGGTCTCATCAGAGTAGAGCAGAGGGGCAGAATCGCCTCCCTTAAAAAAAATAGAAGAAATAGTGAAAAGAACATAGCAGAAATCTTTGAAAGCAAACTATATAATCTGTATTTTGCAGATTTTTTTCCTCATTTCTGAAAGAACCCCCTTTCTGTTCTCTAATTTTTCATTACCTGTAGTGTACCATAAGCTCTTCCTGTTTGTATTTGTGATCTCATTTAAATATTTCATTTCAGGCCAGGGATCTGGTCCAGGCTTCCATATGCATAAGAACGACAAAAATCCTGAATCACCCTCTGTTGCCCTCTTCCTATTCATCCTTCTTCCTACAGATTCTGGAATTTGAAATTGTATGTTGGTAGGGTCAGCTGAACATGTACCTTCAGAGGCTTAGGTCAAGTGCTTAAACATTCAGGAGGGAAAATCTTCCGTATTTATTAAGTTTAGCAGTAGCCTTAGTCATCCTGAGCACAACCTGATAGGTGAATAAGTGGAAACCAAACCGCCTAGTGGATATCCCCAACTCAGCTCTTTCTTAGGAGCAGGGATGCTCTGCACCTTTCCATACTGCCAGCACCTTGGCTGGCAGTAAAATCAGCCAAGGAAGAATTCACCCCTGCAATGCTGTGCTCTGACTTGTGCCCTTCTGATTTCTTCTGGGGCTAGGATGTGAGTGATAAGACAGTGCAGGAATGAAAGTGGATGCCTGCACAAATGTTTAAAGGAAAGGAACTTCTTAATTGGCTTTTCCATTGAAGAAAGTGTATGAAGATCTTTATCTTTTGAAGGTGTTTATCTTTAGAATAGACAAGGGATGCTTCAAAAAGGATTTTTTTTTTTTTTTCTAAGATATATAGGATATTTTTGGCTTTAATCCTGCTATTCTCATTCAGCTCCAGCGTATCTGTACTTGAAAAGGTGAAGTGACTGCATACAAGCGCATAACAAGACACCCATCAGACTAATGGAGGTAGCACAGACTAATTCCATCAAAAAGGGAAAGAAAAATAGTGTTACATCTTGAGTTAATGCTATCCATTTTTATGTGAACCTTTACATTTTTTATGCTTTCCTTAGAGTTGAGTATGACTTCTGAAATCCATTTTACAAGTCCTACATATTAAGTGGTCACATAGTTGTCATGGGATGAAGTAGTAAACCTGAATGTCTGTAACTTTTATAGCAACAAGTCTGGCTGTCTTCAAGCTAAGAAATAATTAAAAAGATGGTTATTCTGCATGAGATGGGAAAGTCCTTCCTCCGCACCTGGCCATGTGACTGGCCTGGTCAGGGTATGTAGGAGATGATGCTTATAGGCTGCTTTTGCGTCTGTTTCTGCCATGGCAATGGGAATATACAAGTTAACAGCTGGAAACAAATTCAAATGAGGAAAAGCCCAGATAGGTACTGTTTGACTACTTTTCATACAAGCCAAGAGATTTGCATTTATATCAAAAGTCTTGCAGCATACAGAATGCCTGATCACTTTTGCAAAGCATATGTTAACTAAAGGAGAACTTTGGGATGACTGCTATTAACTTTAGAGATGTAAGCAGTTGCACTATACTGTGCCCATTCCAGGCACCAGACATGAATCTGTGCCTTGTTCATGTTCCTATAACTTAATAAGAGAACCTAAGAGGTTAAGAGCGTCAGATTTTGAACGTGGAATGTAGCATGTGGAAAGAGGGACTCATCAAGACCATACCAGTAAATTTTTTCTTGTAAGGGGCCATATATCACATTAGTAATAAATAAAAGAGACTGCGCTTTTCCAGATATTTAGTAACTACCCTGACAAAAATGGTAGCGTATTTGTTTTTGGAAAACATGATGTGACAGAACAAAACATGATGTAGCAAGAAGGTGAATCCTTACTGTTTCCAACTCACAGAACTATTGCATATTCATCTCAAGGCTGTTGAAACATTTTATTCCTTGCTTTCTAAAATCATTCTAAGATGCACAGATGTACGTGGATAAGCACGGAGGTGAAGTGTTGCAAATTTGTACCAGCCTCAGGGGTACATTCTGTGGCTACTGGGTCCTTTAGTTTCAGGCAGATAAGGAATGGGGGGCTGCTAGAAAGCTCAAGTTAAGCATATAATGCCTATACTGAGCTTCTAATATTTTGTGCACTTCTGAAGTGCAGCTATTTCTAACAAGAAGCATTCTGTCTTGTTTCTAGTATACCTCTGCACTGCACTTTGAAGTCTGATGGAGTTCAGAGCGGGAGAGAAGGGCTGCTGGTGTTTTTGGCTGAAGCTGTAGGATTCTGTTATTGCAGAAAATGTGTAGTGTGTCATGAATTAGAAACGGATATGTTTCTGTTAAGTATGCTTATCTGGGTTTACATTTTTATTTTTGGCTTTTTATAAAGATCAACATCTCTAAAGACTGCATTTTAGGCAACTCACTGTATGATGCAGCAATTATATCCAATTTATTAAGGACCTGAAGGAAATCTGGATTCCTATTGAATTGTCTTTCTGAAATTGGATTGCTTTTGGGATTTTAGTGTGGAAATCACAAGGGTGATAGGATAGGCAAAAGGACTGAATGACAAATGCTTATTGGAGTCCAGCTGGTTTAGCTGAATTAGATTTAAAAATAAAAAATAAAAATCTTATGAGAAATTATTTGAAAAAGTAATTAGCAATGGCCTTTCAGGTACATGTATGTTTCCTTGAAACATTAAAAAAAAGAAAAAAAGAAAATACTGAGTTAAAGTTAAAATGCGATTTCTTACTTAACGGCTTAAATTCAAAAGTGCTATGTAATGCCATGTAACTTACACTTAACTAAAATCTAACATAGCCAGGGAACAGCTGTGCAGGGAAGGAACTTTCCTTCCAGTCCTCACTGTGCAAATTTTAAGGATTCCAGTGGATTTCACTGCAATATGGTAAAACTGATTCTGAGCTGTGCATTCATATTGAGTTCACTCAGCATAAAGGTCATTGTCTGACCAAATAGATCACTTTGTTAGGTCAGGATTTAAATAAGGAAAATGGACCTAAACTGTGTAATATTTTGTGTTACTGTGCTTTTCAGTGGTATTTTGACATGTATGAAAGACATATTTGTAGTGTCTCAGTAAAGGATTATATTATATTTCCTAAACTCTGATACTGAACTTAGTAGTCGAGAGCGTTTGGAGTGTCATGGACTTAACTTATATTGTGTACTGAGCAATTAGGGGCCTCAAGCCCAGCTGATTTCTTAGTAATTATGTGTGGCCACTGAGTTCCTGGACAAAACATCCTCATGAAATTTTCATTGAGGGGAAGAACTGTGGTTATATTTTCAGCATGGTGTGGAGGAATATAGCTGTATGACTCCCATTAATGTTAATAAGTGCTGTGCATCTAAATGGCTGTGCATTATACTGAAAATTTGCCTCTTGGTGTGCTCAGAGCAGAAAGAATAGTATGTATTTGAGATCATCCTTCCTTGAAATAACCTGAAAATGGAGGTGGTGGGAAAGCATTCAGAACTACAAATCAAAAAAAAACCTAGAAGGAACCACAGGGAAAACAAAACCAGAGACAAAGCAGATCAAACAGCTGGAAAGTCAAACAGAACGTGTTGGAAACAAATGAGGGTGTTAAAAGCTTAACAAGCCAGACTAGAGAGAAATCACTGAACTGCATTTCATTCAGGTCATCATTAGACAAAAGCACTGTGTATGAAAACACCTCTTCAAAACCAGAAATCTCATCTGCTGCTGACTGACCCTCAGACTTCTCTGGTAGTTAGAGATATCTGTGAAGTATGGTGCGTAGAAGTGATTATATTCTGTATCCACAAAACCAATGTTAGGACATCATAGGTCCTCTAGATTTTCAGGTTGGGAAGTCTAAATGTATATCTTTGTTTGTTTGGTTGGTTTTTTCCCTTGACACAGCAATTAGGAGTTTCATTGTGTCATCCTGTTGAAACAGTCACAACTCAAGTGCTTGCAGTACAAGCCTGCAATAAGCTGATCTTTCAGTAAACTAACACATCTAATCTTTAGGACTTGCGGGGAAAGAGATGGAGAAAAAGTAAAGCATGCTACCTTTATTTCCTCACATTTTCAGAGCAGGGTGATTTTGTTGATCATTTGCCCAAGGTGGAATTGCAAAAAGAATCTATAGCACAGGCCAGGCTTTGACCTGACTGAACTGGAGCTGTGGAAGGGTTGTCAATTGTAAATGAAAAGCAAGATTGCTATGAGGTTTGCGGGACCAATTTTCTCAGCTAGATTCACCTTTATAAATGCCAGATATTTTATTCATTTTCTGTGAAAAAGTGTGTATATAAGATTATAGTCAGAAAGGCTTCAGGGATGAAAACCCTCTGTTATTAATATTTGATATCCACTATTCCAAGAAAAAACATACTTAAGTTTGTTGAACATGCCAAAAGATTCTAAAGGAAATATATTTCTAAATGGTGAATTACTGTATGCCTGTGTGGTATTTATTGTGATGTCGCTAATCAAAGTTGAACTCTGTAACAATCTTCACGTTCCTCTGGGTGCCCAGTATCGCTATAGTGCTGCCCCACTCTCTTTATAAAAAAACCCAGAAGGTTCCTGGTGAGTAGTATGAGTTTGAATTAATCTATCTGACATTTTCAGTTTTGAGGTCAAGAAAACTGCCTTGGGATCTCATTAAGAAGTTGTGAAAATTGCTTTGTCATTTGTCTATTGTTTCTGGCAGACAAACTCTGTTATGATTTTGAATCTCAAGTCTAGATCTATTCTTTCTCTTCCTTCCTCCCTTGTGCATTTGTATACGTGTATTTATATCTGTCTATAGAGTGAAGCTGCCATAAGGGAAAAAGAGATTTCGTAATTAAAAAATAACCACACACTGCTGTGGTTGTCAGAGAAGAGTTGAATACTTCAAAGAGCTGTGACTATGTTACTTTCCTTCAGCAAACATACTGCAGTGGTGAGCCACCTGCTGTTTAGCTGGTATGGGGAAAGCTTTAGTTCTGACTTGTTTATCTGCATTGTGGATTTGCCTTAGTGTATTACCTTAAAGAATATAGTGTACACCATCAGTCTGTGGCCATATATAAATAAAATACATCAGAAAATGAAAGAGGTAACAAATTGAGGAGTTTTGAGCAATTACTGTTTCTGTAAGGCTTCATCTATCTTGGAAAATTACAAGACTAGGATTTTTGAGATTCCAGGCTAAGTAAAATGAAATTTGTCATTTTTTTATTATTTTGACTACTTGTTGGGAATCTTAAGTAATAGCCTTCCTATCTTAGTGTTTTGTCTCTTGTCTCTATGAGAGATCAACATATGATTTTTCTGAAGAAGGTAATATGTCAGTTATATCTCTTGTCTTTTGATGCATCTATATAGGAGGCTAAATCTCTTCCTGACAAAAGCCAGTAATTATTTTATGCTCTGAAGCATGTAGATTGATTGCCCTTTTAATTTTATGCTAATTTGCTTAATGTAACTATATACGCCATTTTATTCATAAGCATCAGATCTTTTCTGTATCTTACTACCTTCGGTAATGTCTGGTGACATTGAGCTCCACAAATTAACTATATGTCATGCGTATGAACTTCTCCCACCCCACCATTTATCCATTTTAAACATGTAGCCTTTTCTATGAGAGTTAGTCAAATGGTTAAACATCAGCAACAAAAATAATGAAAATGCTCTGTTGTTTATTAGGGAATAAAAGCCCTGATTTCATTCTATGCTGTTCTCGGCAGAATACAGTATATACCATATGTTTTGATTATGACTCTGCAATACTTACAAGTGCCAAGGTGTCAGTCTAATACTGTCAGACATTTTAAGACTATATTGCTATGACATGCTAATTGTTCATCATTCTGTTGCTAAAAAGTAGTGCCATCAGATAAAGGAACAGAAACCTAAGTGACATGAATAGTATGTACAGTGAACAGCTCAAACTACAAAAGAAAATTCAGGTAGCAGCTATGAATAATATATATTTCAGGAAGATCACTGCTTTGCATCTTTTAATATGAAAGATATATTCATAAAATGTAGTAATTAAAATCTTAAATACTGTTCTTCATTCCAGAAACTTAAATTTAGAGCTATGTTGAACTAATGAGACCACTAAGCAGACAACATGACTTATGTCCAGTAAAAATATCACAAATTTAAACTATCAAATGCTTACAATAAGTTGTTGTCAAA
Source organism: Strigops habroptila (assembly GCF_004027225.2). Classification (NCBI taxonomy): domain Eukaryota; kingdom Metazoa; phylum Chordata; class Aves; order Psittaciformes; family Psittacidae; genus Strigops; species Strigops habroptila. Next base: position 32,751,564 of record NC_044302.2, read on the forward strand.
CGTATTCCAGAGTAAATTATATTAAATTCAAATTATATTAAATTCAAATTATATTAAATTCAAATATACCTGATCAATCCTATACACAAGAAGCTGACTAGGATATTTTGTGTGAAATAATTTCTTCAAATTTGTTACACTCTGGCTCTGGCAATTTCTAGATTTTTTTTGCCTATTCTATCAGACTATAGAAATAAAATCAAATTATCAAAATAAATCACACTTGCATAATCCATTTGCCACAACGAAAAAAACATCAAATTAAAGATTTTCAAAGCTAAAGACTGTGTTTAAAATTGTCATTTACAAAGTATTGTGGTTTAAATATAGTTCGGTGTACCTGTAGGATAGGGAGAGAGGACATGACAATCCTCCTTTAAGGCCTTTATCCTTTAAGTCCTTTATCCTAGTCAGGTAAATCATACATCCCATTAAGAAGTGGAGCCTTTATCCATAATCATAGGTAGCTAAATTTTAAGAAAATAAAATATTCATACATTCTAGTGAAGTACCAGGAAGCCTGTGGTATCAGAAGATTGTACAACCCATAGTCACATTTGATCTCAAGCTATGATGTTAGACCAGATGAAACGAGGCCACTTACTGAATGTCCACAAAGACTGTAACTGGTTGGAGGTGGGCAGGAGAATTACCAGTTTCCTACAACTTTCCTAGAGTCAGTGACAAATCATGCCTCTACGTAAAAGTATTTGCTTTATATCCCAGGGTTGAAGACAAATACAGTATTATTATTGTCATTTGTTTCTTCTCAAGGACCTCGTTCATGTCCTCCTCTTCCAATCATAAAAACTGAACCTTGTCTTCTTCTTTCCCATATACAGTAATCAGGCAGATATATGACTGCGTGCAAGGTCTTAACTCCCTGATTGTCACTTTGCCTCCTGTTGTTATAATGACCCAGGGAGCATTCTTGTGTATCTTTTCTTTTCTGGCATAAGTACCTAGTCTTGCTTATAGTTGCCATTGTCTTGTGTACTCTTATGTCCTGGGTTAAGCTATAGCAGTCATTTTTCTCCTGCTTAGTAGCTGGTGCAGTGCTGTGTTTTTTAACTTTCAGCCTGGGAACAACGCTGATAACACCGATGTTTTTAGTTGTTGCTAAGTAATGTTTATTCCAACCAAGGACTTTCTCAGTCTCATGCTTTGCCAGGGAGGAGGGGAAGCCGGGAGGAAGCAGAGACAGGACACCTGACCCAAACTAGCCAAAGGGGTATTCCATACCACAGCACGTCATGCCCAGTATATAAACCGGGGGGAGTTACCCGGAAGGCCCAGATCACTGCTCGGGTCGGGCTGGGTATCGGTCGGCGGGTGGTGAGCAATTGTATCCTCTCCCCTTGTTATTTCACTAATCGTTATTATCATTGGTGGTAGCAGTAGTGGTTTTGTGTTATACCTTAGTTGCAGGACTGCTCTTATCTCAACCCGTGGGAGTTGCATTCTTCCCATTCTCCTCCCCATCCCTCCGGGAGTGGGGGGAGGAAGAAGGTGGGGGGGGGGGTGAGCGAGCGGCTGTGTGGTTCTGAGTTACCGGCTGGGCTCAAACCATGACAGTTCTTTTTGGCGCTCAACGTGGGGCACGAAAGGTTGAGATAACAACAGATCTGACCAGAGTGTGTTTAATCATATTTGTGATAAGCATTCATTGTTACTACTCGTCACAATGGTGATTATTTGGCTCTCAGACGTGTTGCGCTTGATCTCAGAGTTTCAGCATGTTGTACCTTACTTACAGCCACTATTTGCTGTTTTAGTGTTTATCGGCTGGGGGGCCTGGGCTAAGGTTCTTGTTTCACTGTACTTCATGGTAATGACTTGTAATACAATAGGCTCATTGATCATGAAACTGGTCTGGTTTGTGCTTCCAGCGTGGCCATCACCACTATACACTGGGAGGTATATAATGAAATATTTTAGCAATTGCATATCTTTTTTTTTCTCCTCGGGGGGTAAACTTATGAAGGAAGCATTCTCTTTCACCCCCCCTTCCCCCACCAGCCTATTTGCAACAGCAATTGAGAGTTCTGAAGGTTTTAGATGGCCTTTGAGTACCCTTGAAACCTGCCTGCTGATTGTGCTGGGGATCAGCATGTTGGCAAACATACGGAGTGTGTTTTACCCACGGCCATCCCGTCGTAGGAACATCCTATTTCATTTAATGTCAAAAATTCAGCAGTATCAGGTTCGAATCTGGTCTAGGGTTAGACGACGATATAGGAGGACCACCAGGAGATTTTCCCTGAGGCTGGACAGTTATGAGTGGCAGGGTGTGTGGGATAGTATGGGCAAGTACCTAGGCCAGTGGGCCCCTCCAGTGCTTTGGAACTTCACCACTGAACAAGTGCAACATCCGGAAAAACTAGTAAAACACTTAAACGAGGTGTGCTGTCGTCCTGGTTATACCAGAGAGGGACAAATCATGGCAACGTGCTGGGGCTTGGCCTATGCCTACAGAGCCCTGCTCAACACTATCCAGCACCTTCAAAGGGAAAAAAATGTCTCTGGATCTGATGGCAAAGCAACAGACAATGCAGCTATGCCAACTACAAGCACAGCAGCTACTCAGACCCTGACCACAACAGTCAACACAGCTACTCCAAGTACAGCAGCTACATCAACCCCAGTGACAAGCACAACAGCTACTCAAACCCTGACCACAACAGACAACGCAACTACTCCAACTTCAAATACAGCAGTTACACCAACCCCAGTGACAAGCACAACAGCTACTCAAACCCCGACAGCAACAGACAATGTGGCTACTCCAAGCACCGCAGCCACACCAACCCCAGTGACAAGCACAGTAGCTACTCAAACCCCGACAGCAACAGACAATATAGCTATTCCAAGCACCACAGCTACACCAACCCCAGTGACATGCACAGTAGCTATTCAAACCCCGACAGCAACAGACAATATGGCTACTCCAAGCACCGCAGCTACACCAACCCCAGTGACAAGCACAGTAGCTACTCAAACCCCGACAGCAACAGATAATGCAGCTGTTGGTGTTACTCAACTCCCAAGCACAACAGCTGCACCAACCCCAGCAATAGACATTGCAACCACTCCAATCCTAGTGGCAGACACTGCAGCCACTCCAACCACAGTGACAAACACTGCAGCTAAACCAAATGTCCAGTTTGTGACAATGTCTGTTGCCCCTGTAAGCAAAAGCAGACGAAAGGCACAAAGAGCAACCCGCGAAGCGAAGAAAGATGAAGACCCAGTGCCATTACTATATGCAACAGCACCTGAACAAGAGTTACTACTACGTGGGTCAGAGGAAGAGGAAGAAGAAGAAGAGGTCACTTCTCGACCCCGGACCTCAACCGAACTACGGAATATGCGAAAAGATTTCACCCGTCTTCCAGGGGAGCACATTGTCACCTGGTTGCTCCGGTGCTGGGACAATGGGGCCGACGGTCATGAACTAGAAGGTAAGGAAGCCAAGCAGCTGGGATCACTTGCTAAGGAAGGAGGAATTGACAAAGCGATTGCAAGAGAGAAGCGAGCCCTCAGTCTTTGGAGGCGGCTCCTGGCAGCTGTGAAGGAAAGGTTTCCCTACAAAGACGATATTACGAATCGCTCAGCCAACTGGACCACGATAGAGAAAGGCATCCAGTCCCTGAGGGAATCAGCCATTATAGAGATGATCTATCGTAGGCCGGATTCCAGGAACACATCCGTAGACCCAGATGAAGTCGAATGTACACGACCCATGTGGCGGAAACTTACACGGAGTGCGCCATCATCATATGCCCACACATTGGCATCAATGACCTGGAATGACGGAGTATCACCAACAGTGGATTTCCTGATTCGTCAACTCCGAGAGTTCGAAGACAATCTCACCCCTTCCATCATTTCAGCTGTGGAAAAACTGTCCCAGGAGTTCAAACAATTGAGAGACGATTTATCCGATCTATCCAGCTCTCCACGCGTACCAACCCATGTCTCAGCTATCAACAGAAGGCGCCCTACTGCTCGAGAAAGAAAATATACGAGGTACACGCCACGGGCCACCCTATGGTTTTACCTGCGGGATCATGGAGAAGACATGAGAAAGTGGGATGGAAAACCTACTTCAGCTCTGGAGCAACGGGTGCGTGAACGGAAGAGGAGAACAATGGTCAAGGATGATCCTCCCAGGAAAGCTGCTGCTCCAGTCTCTGGCGAGCAGTTTCCCAGATGGAGCGAAAGAGCTGATTTTACTTCAGCTCCTGTGATAAGGAATACTAATCCCTTTCTACAAGACAGAAGTGGAGAATTTTGTGATCACTATTAGAGGGGCCCTGCCTCCAGCCAGGTGGAGGAGAGGGATAATCGGGTTTACTGGACTGTGTGGATCAGATGGCCTGGCACATCAGTCCCACAGAAGTATAAGGCTCTAGTAGATACCGGTGCACAGTGTACTCTGATGCCATCAAGGTATCAAGGGGTGAAACCCATTTCTATTTCTGGAGTGACAGGAGGATCCCAAGCGTTAACTATGCTGGAAGCTGAAATCAGCCTGACTGGGAGGAAGTGGCAAAAGCACCCCATTGTAACTGGTCCAGGGGCTCCATGCATCCTTGGCATAGACTATCTCAGGAGAGGGTATTTCAAAGACCCAAAAGGGTATAGATGGGCTTTTGGTATCGCTGCCTTGGAGACAGAGGAAATTAAGCAGCTGTCCACCTTACCCGGTCTCTCAGAGGATCCTTCTGTTGTGGGGTTGCTGAAGGTCGAAGAACAACAAGTGCCAATTGCGACCACAACAGTGCACCGGCGGCAATATCGCACCAACCGAGACTCCTTGATTCCCATCCATAAGCTGATCCGCAGACTGGAGAGCCAAGGAGTGATCAGCAGGACCCGCTCACCCTTTAATAGCCCCATATGGCCAGTGCAAAAGTCTAATGGAGAGTGGAGATTAACAGTAGACTATCGTGGCCTGAACGAAGTCACACCACCATTGAGTGCTGCCGTACCGGACATGTTAGAACTTCAGTATGAACTGGAGTCAAAGGCAGCCAAGTGGTATGCCACAATTGACATTGCCAATGCATTTTTCTCAATCCCTTTGGCAGCAGAATGCAGGCCACAGTTTGCTTTCACTTGAAGGGGCGTCCAGTACACTTGGAACCGACTGCCCCAGGGGTGGAAACACAGCCCTACCATCTGCCATGGATTGATCCAGACTGCACTGGAACAGGGGCAAGCTCCAGAACACCTGCAATACATTGATGACATCATCGTGTGGGGTGATACAGCGGAAGAAGTTTTTGAGAAAGGGAGGAAAATAATCCAAATCCTGCTGAAGGCCGGTTTTGCCATAAAACGGAATAAGGTCAAGGGACCTGCACAGGAGATTCAATTTTTGGGAATAAAATGGCAAGATGGACGCCGCCAGATCCCCACAGACGTGATCAACAAGATAACAGCAATGTCTCCACCAACTAACAAGAAAGAAACACAAGCTTTCTTAGGTGTTGTGGGGTTCTGGAGAATGCACATCCCAAATTACAGTCTGATTGTAAGCCCTCTCTACCACGTGACCCGGAAGAAGAATGATTTCAAATGAGGCCCTGAGCAACAACAAGCCTTTGAACAAATTAAACGAGAAATAGTTCATGCAGTAGCCCTTGGACCAGTCCGGGCCGGGCCAGATGTGAAAAATGTGCTCTATACCGCAGCTGGGGAGAATGGTCCTACCTGGAGCCTCTGGCAGAAAGCTCCAGGGGAGACTCGAGGTCGACCCCTTGGCTTTTGGAGTCGGGGATATAAAGGATCCGAGGCCAGCTAGACTCCCACTGAAAAAGAGATACTGGCAGCCTATGAAGGGGTTCGAGCTGCCTCAGAAGTGATTGGAACTGAAGCGCAGCTCCTCCTGGCACCCCGGTTGCCTGTGCTGGGCTGGATGTTCAAAGGCAGGGTCTCCTCTACACATCATGCAACTGATGCTACATGGAGTAAGTGGGCCGCACTAATTACACAACGAGCTCGAATAGGAAATCCCAGTCGTCCAGGAATTCTAGAAGTCATCATGGACTGGCCAGAGGGCAAAGATTTTGGGATGTCACCAGAAGAGGAGGTGACGCGTGCTGAAGAGGCCCCACCATATAATGAACTGTCAGAGAGTGAAAAGCAATATGCCTTGTTTACTGATGGGTCCTGCCGTATTGTGGGAAAGCATCGGAGATGGAAGGCAGCTGTGTGGAGTCCCCTGCGACAAGTTGCAAAAACTGCTGAAGGAGAGGGTGAATCGAGTCAATTTGCAGAGGTGAAAGCCATCCAGCTGGCCTTGGACATTGCTGAACGAGAAAAATGGCCAGTACTTTATCTCTATACTGACTCATGGATGGTGGCAAATGCCCTGTGGGGGTGGTTGCAGCAATGGAAGCAGAGCAACTGGCAAGGCATAAGTAAACCCATCTGGGCTGCTGCATTGTGGCAAGATATCGCTGCTAGGGTGCAGAACCTGGTGGTGAAGGTACGCCACGTAGATGCTCATGTACCCAAGAGTCGGGCCACTGAGGAACACCAGAATAACCAGCAAGTGGATAAAGCTGCTAAGATTAAAGTGGCTCAGATGGACTTGGATTGGCAACATAAGGGTGAATTATTTTTAGCCTGGTGGGCCCATGACACCTCAGGCCATCAAGGCAGAGATGCAACATATAGATGGGCTCGTGATCGAGGGGTGGACTTAACGATGGACACTATTGCCCAGGTTATTCACGAATGTGAAACATGTGCTGCAATTAAGCAAGCCAAGCGGTTAAAGCCTCTCTGGTATGGAGGACGATGGCTGAAGTACAAATATGGGGAGGCCTGGCAGATTGACTATATCACACTCCCACCAACCCGCCAGGGCAAGCGCTATGTGCTTACCATGGTGGAAGCAACCACCGGCTGGCTGGAAACATACGCTGTGTCCCATGCCACTGCCCGGAACACTATCCTGGGCCTTGAGAAACAAGTCTTGTGGCGACACGGCACCCCAGAGAGAATTGAGTCAGACAATGGGACTCATTTCTGGAACAACCTCATAGACACTTGGGCCAAAGAGCATGGCATTGAGTGGGTATACCACATCCCCTACCATGCACCAGCCTCTGGGAAAATCGAACGGTACAATGGGCTGTTAAAAACTACACTGAGAGCAATGGGTGGTGGGACTTTCAAACACTGGGATACACATTTACCAAAAGCCACCTGGTTGGTCAACAGTAGGGGATCTGCCAACAGGGCTGGCCCAGCCCAATCAGAACTTTTACGTACTGTAGAGGGGGATAAAGTTCCTGTGGTGCACATAAAGAATTTGTTGGGGAAGACAGTCTGGGTTATTCCTGCTTCAGGTAAAGGCAAACCCACTCGTGGGGTTGCTTTTGCTCAGGGACCTGGATATACTTGGTGGGTAATGCGGGAAGATGGGGAAGTCCGATGTGTACCTCAAGGGGATTTGATTTTGGGGGAAAACAGCCAATGAACTCAATTGTACGCTGTTGCCTGCTCTATAACACTTTTATAGCCCACCAGCTACATATCTTCAGGTTGCCAGCCGTTGACCCTGACTTCCCTCCGATCATCACCTCAACAAAGAATGAATTTTGAGGAAACCAGACGAGCTCAGCAGTGACCAGACGAGTTTGGCGGTATCATCAGCAGGCAACAACCCAACACTACATACCGTCCCTCCTGCCCTGACAGACTATTACAAGAGATGGAGTCTGACATCATGGACTGGATGAGTTCAGCAATTTTACAGGGATTGGTCCATGGACTAGGGAATGATATCTTTCTCTGTGTGTGGGTGTGGGTGTATATATATATGTGTATATACGGGACAGGGGTGATGGTGTGCTGAGAGATGTGGGATCTGAGCATGACGTGAATGGTATGGAATAAGGGGTGGATACTGTCCTGGGTTAAGCTATAGCAGTCATTTTTCTCCTGCTTAGTAGCTGGTGCAGTGCTGTGTTTTTTAACTTTCAGCCTGGGAACAACGCTGATAACACCGATGTTTTTAGTTGTTGCTAAGTAATGTTTATTCCAACCAAGGACTTTCTCAGTCTCATGCTTTGCCAGGGAGGAGGGGAAGCCGGGAGGAAGCAGAGACAGGACACCTGACCCAAACTAGCCAAAGGGGTATTCCATACCACAGCACGTCATGCCCAGTATATAAACCGGGGGGAGTTACCCGGAAGGCCCAGATCACTGCTCGGGTCGGGCTGGGTATCGGTCGGCGGGTGGTGAGCAATTGTATCCTCTCCCCTTGTTATTTCACTAATCGTTATTATCATTGGTGGTAGCAGTAGTGGTTTTGTGTTATACCTTAGTTGCGGGACTGCTCTTATCTCAACCCGTGGGAGTTGCATTCTTCCCATTCTCCTCCCCATCCCTCCGGGAGCGGGGGGAGGAAGAAGGGGGGGGGGGGAGTGAGCGAGCGGCTGTGTGGTTCTGAGTTACCGGCTGGGCTCAAACCACGACATCTTATTTTATATTTTATTAATTATTCTATTTTTGCTTCATCTGGACTAGTCTTACAAAATCTAAAATAACAGTGTTCGGATTTTTTCTACCTATTTCTGTTTTCTGAATATGGGAAGCACCACATTCAGCTGAAGAAGGTGAATCCAGTTTGTGGTCTACCGGATAGCACTTGGAGACTTGGTCAAAATTCATACTACTAGTAATAAAATGCAGTGAGGACCACCAGGGAGTACTGCATTCCTGCCAGTGTGCTTGAAGGCTTTACGATTGCTGCAGCCTTTCGCAGACTTAAAGACTTGAGACACAACTTCTTTTCTAGTTTTACACTGCTTGCAGTGGTCCTAATTTAGCCCTTAATGAGCTAATTGTAGCTGTGACCTCAAAAGGCAAGTTGGAATTCAAACACACAGCAATTCCGGTACGGGAAGAGACCAGTCTTTGTTTACTGGTGGCTTGTACCAGATGTTATAGAGCAAAGCACTAGAGGACATGCAAATTTTGTTCACTAGCATTGTATTATCTGGAGAACAGCTATCTTGACTGTTAATTAGTTTTATAGTACACAAAGCAGTTAAATGCTGCTGCTGCTGAGGTTGATTCAGTGCTGAAATGAAGGCAAGACCTTTCCTGTGATATTTTCATCTATGGTTCAAATGAAAAAGTAGGAAGAGCAAAGGCAAACAAAATGAGAACTGTTCTTTTCTCTATGAATCTTTATTAAGCCCCAGATACCTTCCATGCATGATAAATAAACTGTCTGAGTCTCGTTATAGCTGATTGAACTCAAGGTTCTTGGGTTTTTAATGGTTTGTAATCCAAAATGGAAGGTACAGACACAGTGAAGACAGTATTCAAAGTATCAATGTTCATGAATGCAATCAAGTAAGCCTTTCCAATAGCTTTATGTGACCTCCCCAGGTTCTTTGAATTTGAAGTATAAATTTCTGTCAATAATTTAATTTAAAATGCATTTGCGTTACTGCCAATCTCATTCACAGCTCCAGAAATCCTCATCTGCAGAACTTGTCTTTCTTGATCAGTGGAACACTAACGAACTTCTCCTGGAGTACCTCTGATTTTCCCATCCTCGAAATATGACCCAAGTGTCTTATCAAAACAATCACAGAACAAATATTGGTATATTTTATGAATAATCAATTATGTTTTAAGAATATTCACACTTTTTTGACAGAGTAAGACAACAATGCCCATAGACTTCCTGAAGTAGCTTCACCTCTCTACCTTCTTTTCAAGCCATATAGGCTGAAGGTTTTTTCTATGTGTGGATCCTGTGTAAAGTGAGTGACAATCACTACAAGGAGTGGTGGCAGGTTTTTTTCATCAAGTACTGTTGTTTTCTGTTGTGTGAGAGAAGAAAACTCCTTCATTCAAAAACCCCAGTGGTGTAATATTATGCCAAATTCTCCCACAGCCTGCCTAAGCCGTTGACTTTGGAATGCTATTGTTTCATCAGATTCTTACTCCTCATCTATCTCCATCTATGTAAAGGTTTTATGTAAAAAATTTATTTTCCATTACATTCCTACCTTTCCTGTCTGTCTGTTGAATGTACTGCCTCAGACTTCTGCTTTCTGCAACAGATAAAAAATGTTTCTAAGCATAAGATAGCCATTAGCAACCCAAATCCATGATGAAAACTGCAGATGCATGAGGATAAAAAGGATCATACATTCACCAGTTTGCTGTTGTATTATAAGGTCTCATGTTCTACTGACAATGCAGATGTGGTTTTTTTGTCCTGTGGGACTTGAAAATGCATGATAATTTGTGTCTATGGGAGGAAGATGTCTATTTCTTTTGTTATCTTCCCTTTCTTCTTGCATGTTATTTCTTAGTTTTTTGTTTAAATACTCCTTGTCACTTTCCTATATTGCTGTCTTTACTAACTTGTTATGAAACGCAAGGTCCGTATATTCATGAGTAGGTGGGAAAGCATGTTTTAATGATAATAGTTTTGTTTGGTGGTGGTGGTTTTTTTTCACTTACCAGTACTCAGGTTTGTATAAATGACTTTTAGGTCCTTCCTACATGTGCCTCTGGATAAAAATCTGATATCCCATATGTTTGTGGAAAAGGAAACAAAGTAGCTGGATTCACGATCTCACTAATTTTACAATAATGAAATATTTTCCAGTTTAGTTCATCCTGTGTCTTCTATTTAAGCTACATTTGGTAATTTATTTTTTGTTATCAACACTGGCATCACCGTTTTTGCCAAGGCTTCATGACACTTGCCCTAATTTGAATACATGAAAACAAATTTTAAAAAAGATCACCATTGTTGTCATATTGAGTCACCAGTGAGATATAGCAAACATTTAAAAAAATTCAGTTTCCTATTCAAAGCCATCATGGGGTCTATTTATCATTTAAATGTTATGTTAGTTTTTGAAATCTGGCTAAAATTTTGTGCATAAGGGTAAAGTAATCCATTTTGAATGTACATCTGAAACTAAGCACTCCTTTCTCTTTCACCGCATTGTGGCGAGATTCAGAATTCAAGCTTTGACCTACCCAGTGTGTCCTTAAGCCTCATTGTTTGCCAGGTTTCCCCAGATTTGTAGATTGCTATGAGTGGTTAAGGACCAAAAATTTGTAGTACTCAATCATTTTGATTAATGCATTTGGACATTCTGTCTGGTGAGGATGAGTGGAGTGTCTCCTTACGGTGTAACAAAGATTCTTGACCTTTGCATGCAGAGAAGTAACACTGACATCAGCGCAAAAAACCAGGAGCCAGTCTTCTAGGCTGGAGTGAAGTCATTGACTAGTGTCTGTCCAGAAGGCAAATTACAATGAAACATGATACACAGAAGAATTAAAGTAGCTGTTAATTTTAGATGTCTACAAATTTTAGTTAGGAGAAAGAACTTAATTAACTTCACTAGAATTACAGAGCAGAAAAGAACAGCTGTTCTTCTGGTCTGGTGGGATTCAGAATGAAACTTTCATAATGTTAGAGTAGAACATTTGGGAATTTGAAACAGAAGAAAGGGCGAACAGAAATAAGGGCTACATGGTGATTAGTACTTTCTTGGATACTATCGATGTTTTGTCAGAGGGAAGCAGGAAACACTAAGAAATCTATGCTCTCAACATATAGGACCAAATCCTGCTTATGATAGACTTTGTTCCACATTTGCTCTCAATCCAGAAGGCAGCGAAACCTTGGTGCAGTCTCTGGATTGAAAACAGAGTAAGTCCCAAAGCTGTTTTGTCTTCCAGTGATTGGTAGTATCTCAGTGAAATAAGTTATTGCTTGTCCCAGTAAATGGGCTGTTGGGATTGGGGAAGTGACTGGCAGAGATTTGCCTGGGAACAGAATTATCAGCATGTGAAAAACTCCTTCCACATTCAAATCAGGGAACAGAAAAAATTCTGCAGAAATACCTCTGCTACTTGCAGGGTTGTATAGTTTCTCAGATAGGCTTCAGCAACGCTTTGATCTGAAGGAGAGAGACAGAAAACTCAATAAACACTGAGAAACAGACTGAGTGTAAAGCTGTCAGAGAGCCCTCAAAAAACCGGTTTAGAGAAAGAGTGTAATATTAATGGCTCAGGAAGTGAATTATGCATTTACAATATAGCAGTAAAACACCATTAGTAACTGGCTGTGGGAATGCTAAGCTGGCACACATTAAATTGACAGCTTAATAATTGTGATTTTGGCTATGAAAGATTCAACTCGTTACAAATTCTCTCATGTTGCAACCATGAGCAAAGGTAGTTGAGTGCATAAAGAAAGGTTTTGGAATTACTAGCATAAGCATCACACAATTTTTCAGCCATTAAAGCCTAAACAATTAACATCTGAAAGGCTAGATGTGGATATTTCAGATAAATTAATGCTACAGCTGAAATACTGGTCTTTGGCAGTGACCTGAAACCCATGGTACTCTGAAGATCTGGTTTAGGTTTTCAAAGTGTAAACACCTTTGAAGTTGAAGTGTTAAGTGTAAACTTCTAAAGTTTGCATCTATATTGACTACAATATCGTGCCATCCCTGTAGCAGCTATGACTGCACTGCTAAAAGAAGGACCCAGTCTATTTGTTGTGTAAATGAAGGTTATTATAACACATTGTCAGAAAGCTATGTAATACATACAGAGCACAAAGATTTTGGGACCGTCTCTGCATTGTATGTCATTGCACTTTTTACTTTTATTTCTGGGAAGACTGGCAGAAAAACATAGCCAGTAGAGCACTGCAAAAAGGAAACCATGAATGCAGATAGCAAATTTATCCCCAGATCCAGCCTCAGTATCACTCTAGTTGTAGGCTTAGTCAAAGACTCCAAGCACACTGGACAGGTACTCTTCCAATGTACATGTTTTATAGCAATTATTAAAAAAACCCAACCCAACAACCCAACCAAAAATGGTACTTTTTGTAGCATGTATTTATGTATTTGTAAGTGCTTTCTTTGGTGTAGAGATTAAGTTTCATCTTCTCTCAATATGTTAGCCAGCGTAAAAAGCTTGACACTCAATAAAAGGCAAAAAAGAATCAGGACCTTATGAAAAGTGATAGATGAGTCTCTGATGTTAACTTTAAAAGTATAATAGCCTTTTTGTAAGGATCATGTTAAAGAGAAGTGACTTAAAGGAAAAATTTTGATTAAAAAACCCCGTAACAAAAAAAAACCTCTGGCAAGGTAGCTGTAGGAGTTAGCAGTAAAATTCTTTAAACTGGAAAAGGTTTACTTTTTCATCCCCAAGTTTCCTCACTCAAAAATAATAGCCTCTTTTAGTTCAGAACTTCCTTCTTCAAACCTAGGATCAAACTGAAAGTCAAGTAGCTACTACTAACTGGGTGTTGCTGTAAGATGCAGCTTGTACTGCACAGAGATTTAAAAACAAAAGCAACAAAAAAGAGAACTCATAAAATTTAATAATTTGATAGTCTTGTAAAAGCTTTCTATAGAAATTAACTTTTAGGACTTTAGCATTTATTTTCTCATAACAAGGGTGAATCGATTATTGAATGGTCGAATGCATACTGTGCATATTGATTTGTTCATGCATAGCAGCTTTCTCCCAGCAGGCACCTTGCTGCCTGTAACGTATTTTAAATAGGATTACTACTCATTAAACTACAATGATGTGGAGCAATGGTCAACAAAAACGAAATTGCCTCAGTTCATCATGGTTTGGATCACTGCCATTAAATTTCAGTGGCTGCGTTTCCCTAGAGTAAATAGACTTGAAGAACATATATGGTTGAATGCTTCAGCTTCTTGGATTTAATCAAGTAAAACTAAAAATTTCATACCTATGTGTGGAAGTTAAGGAAGAGCAAGGAATTCTTTATTGTAGTTTTAGGGCAATTTAAAACTTGATTTAGATTAATACATAACAATCTTTAGCTGATGTGATACACAGGATCCATGCTATGCTCTGCTACATCGGTTTCTGTACACAGGGGTCTTCATTTTTATTTCAGGCACTGTTGGTCTGCTGGTTACATCAGCCCAGGAAGTTTCAGCTAAACTGTTTTCCCACATTTGTGTTTCTTAGAGATGAACACAGAAAAAGGACATGGAAGTCCGATTAAATATACAGGCACTGGATCGAACAATTCACGGTAGCTTTGCTGTTGGAGTCCCAACATTGAAGGGGAAATCAGGAATTCAGGAAAAGAATGTTGCAAACATCAAGTAAAAATTGAATTAAAAAGCTGTACTGAAATGGTCACTGGAAAATGAATGTGTATTCTATTCTCAGTTACATTTTACAACAGCTAATTTGCTCAAAATCCAATTTCAGTAAATTTAGTATGTATCTGTGTTGATAAAACAATGAGGGAATTCTTCACAGAAGACAAAACCCCAAGTAATACATCAGCAACTGTATTTCTGTATTTTGATGGACTATTCTAGTTTTTGGTACTCTGTTATGAACAAGTATGAATATTGCTTGGCAACTGGAATTCACAAATAGCTCTCACTTCTGTGGTACATCTGTTAAACTGATGTTGACAGGATTTAGCTTTTCATTTAACGTAGATAACAGTAGTTTACATTTTTGCAGAAATCTGATGCAGGCATATGGCCTCAAACAGACTTTATTCTGTAGTGGAAATTAGTAACATTTATGAACATGAGTATCAATGCGTGGGGGAAAACATTATGATTTGAATGAGCTGGAGAAAGTAAATCAGATACATGACAGTGCTGAAATGGTTTGCAAAAGGCTGACAAAGTTTAATCTTTGCTAAACATTATTAGATCGTACGTCATAATTTAAATCCAAAAGAAGCCAGCATTTATCAGCCACCGTGATTTGAAAAGCCTGAATGTACTCCACCTCACCTGATGATGAAATTAGAATTATGTAGTGGCAGAGAAAAAATACAGAGAATATGGAGCTGGTTGCTTTTAGAAAATACACAAACCTGCATGCAAAAGTTTCACAGATTTAGCAATTTTCAGGATTTTGCCACAGCTTTTCAGGGTCTGAAGCTGGGTTCATTTTCATTGGATGAAATCCTCGAGAACAGACATTCTCACTGACATCCATCTAACATTCCTGTTAAATCTGACACAAATTTCTTGTCCCTCCCCTTTCCGGGCTCTTGCTTTGTGCTTTTTTTCTCTACAGATTTTTAAGGCACATTGCTCTAATACTCTCTTTGCAACTTCATTTTAACAGAGTGCATTTCAAAATATAACCAATTCAGAGTGTGGATGCTTTTCTGGTTTTGGTGGATGCTAGGCTTGTTGCCTAAGGGTGTTTCCACTGATTTAGACTTTACAGCAAAGGTATTTGTTGCACCAGAGTCATTATCAGTACCTTTGTATGGAGCTGATTTTTCTGTTTGGAAAATGTAAACTTCTTTTTCTCCAAGTGAATTTGCATTCAGAATTTGCATGTGAGGAGTACGTGTGGAGTAGCTAATATATTGCAATTCGCACTTTTGTATGCCGCTTTTCATGGGCCCTGTACCTGCAGATGATAAGAGCTCTAGGTGGGCAGAATTAAACAGAAAGATGGGTTTTTTTTCATACAGTGTCCAAGTCAAGACCAAGATAGGCTGGAATACAATGATGGAGGAAGTAAATAGGCACTCCTCTAGATTAAAACGGGTGTGAATCATCTGTATATGTCTGTAAAAAAGAAAAAAGTTAGGATTAGATATTTCAAGTCATTCAGAAACAAGAGTTTCTGCAAGATCCAGTGTAGCATTTGAAATATTTGTTTTAATGTGGGTTTGTGCATAATATTTGTGCCACATTTAGCTGTTAGACTGTTATGGTCTTGATTTATTTGTAATTGCATCTGCAGATTTCTAGGCGTTCTCTCTTTCAAACTGCCGATTTTAGGGGTAGAGTTGATGTCCTGTGTAACAGAGGGGATGCTTGTGGATCTCTCTGAGAGACATTTTGAAACTTCCCATAAAGCACAAGCTTATTTTGTGTTTTTAAACAGAAATTCATTGACACAAAATGAATTATTGCATTTTGTGCCCAGACCGAAATAAATGGCTTAGCTTCTTGTTCTGATTAAATTGTCATCTGATTTTAATCTAATCTCTCGGGTGGCTTTTAGCTGTTTTCACACAGTCCTCATTCTCTTTACAATGGAGAGTATACAGTGGAAATGCTCTTCCGTCCTCTTCTCCCTCCTAATGCTCCCAGGACACATGCATACTTGCTCATATGTTGTCTTACACCCTGCTCCTAGTTTTGCCAGGTAGAAGTGTGTAATTTATATTTCTCGTTTGAGCGATGAACTGGAAGCTGTCACCTACTGTTTTCTAGTTAACCCAATATTAAATTATCTCTGATTTTCTCAAGAATAAAAGAATTGCCTCATTTTTGAGGTATTTTTAGACAGATGGATACCTGAAGCTATTTGCAAAGACAGTAGCATTGTCACCCTTTATACCAAGCAGGTAGCCAGAGATGAAACCAGGGAAATATTGGATACAAATTCTCTTTCAAAC
Organism: Strigops habroptila; assembly: GCF_004027225.2. Classification (NCBI taxonomy): domain Eukaryota; kingdom Metazoa; phylum Chordata; class Aves; order Psittaciformes; family Psittacidae; genus Strigops; species Strigops habroptila. Next base: position 32,768,029 of record NC_044302.2, read on the forward strand.
TGAACTTAGAAAAAATCTAAATCTTCTGTACAACAGAACATTCTAAGTTCAAAGTAAAGAGAACTATAAAAAAAATTTCTCACCTGGAGTGTGTTGAAAATCTTCTGTTTACCACTGTGCAATCACCATGTCTCTATGACAAATATATGTTTTATCAGTGTTTAAACTGTTGATTTGCTTTCACACGAAGACTTCAAGTTGAGGCTCAATTGAGGGGAGTGGAAAGAAGAAAGGGAAAAAAAAAAAAAAGAGGCAGGTAACAATCCCCCTTTTAGTAAATGAAACCGCTTTCATGCGAGTACATTCTGTTCCATACTGGCATTAAGCTTTTTCTCTGAGATTTGCAAGCCACTTTTGTAACATCAGTGTGTGGCTTTTGTGACTGTGTTTTCTAAATCAGTTTTGAAATACAAGCTCAAGCAATATTGGACATTTCTGCATTTTAGTGGAAACATTTTGAATTTTGAAATTTGAATTTTGAATTTAAATTGAATTAATTTGAATTTTGAATTATTTTGAATTTGAATTATATTTGAATTGAACATACATTTCTAGCTGTTTTTTACTGTGTGAGACTTGCAATGAGTTACATTGGATGAATATGTGATGATTACAGAGCGATCATCAGTCTCCTCACAATCACGTTTTCACCTGCTCATGTGGTGTACGCCTGTGCCTTGTTGGCAACGCAATTGGTATTTTGCCACACATCAAATTGTTCTCGTAACTGGTGAAGTATGTTTATGCTGGTTTGCCCTCTCAGGTGATGCTGGGTGTTTTATAATGAATTCTGTCAAATTTTTTCAATTTTTAATTTTGAAATTCTTACAAATTTCAAATCTTTCTGCATTATATAAAAATTTTATTTTTATATAATGCAGACATAATGCCATTAGTTACATCTAACAAAAAGTCTTGTGGAAAGTGGAGTGATTTGACCAGTAAGACTGAATTCAAACTAATTACCTACTGTTATTCTCTGCTAGAGAAGCAGTCAGTAGCATGGTTTGGAAAAAGAAAAAGAGGAGAGTCCCCATCATTTCCAATCTGCATTGCACATATTCCAAGATGGGAGACTTGGGTGACAGCTACTAGATGCACAGCAATATCATATAACAGATGATGTCTTGATTTCCATTTTTAATTCTGCTTTGTTACATAGCTTGAAGGCTGCATTTTAAATAGATATTCTTAACAGTTGTTTTAGGCTTTGATTTTAATAATGTCAATCCTTTAATGTAATTTCACCTTCTGTGCTTATTAGCTGTTTTCTACTTTTATAGATCCTTTTCCATTAGATTGGTCCTGCAAGTAGGCTTTGAATATGCTGCTTGCTCTGTCCTACTGTATCTTAATTTTTCAACCATAATATTTCCTTAATTACAAATAAGTAACTGGACATAATATAGAAGTTTGAGATTTACGAGTAAAAACACTGAGTGCAAAGTAAAGAACTAATACATACTTTTACATTTAAATGAACAGAAAAATAAATACAGAAAGCCACTGCTTAAGTGGATAAATATAGTAATATAAGTGCAAAATAATATTTATGCTCATGAGTGTGATCATTTCCAGTTGCAGTCTCTTATATATTTACATATTTATACGTGCCACAAAGGTACCAAATTTTTGTAGTATCAAAGCGAAGATTGGAGAAAAATATAAAATTTTATATATAGTCCTTAAAATAAAATCTTTCTGGAAATCTTGGTTGCTTTGGGCTTTTAATTTTGTTGGCAGGTGCCGTCATCTACCAAAGAGGATTCTCCTTGGGGGCGGCAAATGTGGGATATTAAACATTTTGGTATATATAGCTTCTTCGGAAGTACTGCAGCTCTTAGAATGCTATATAAAAATGGGGCTTATTATCTCCTTCTCTACCTACATATAAAATATATATGAAGCATGTGCCACTGACTCCTGAATGAGGCATTTTCTTATTGTATGTTCATAGCATGCTAGTTGAAGTATTTAGGCGACTAGTGTATGGATCTCATGACCAGGAAGTTTATGTTGAATCTGTGTGAGACTGCAACTATAAGTAGGTCAGAAACAGAAATGCAGTCTGAGCTGAGGTGCCTTCAGGATTAAACATAAGCTATTATTTCAGTTATTTCAGTTGTCTGGCCTAACTTTGAGTTTTTTGGTCAAATTAAGTGACTAAGGAGGGATTTAAGCAAGTATTAGGTCTCATATTCAAAATTAAATTCATGTTTAGTTGCCGCCCAGACCAGAAGTTGCTGAAGTCTGTGCCTACCTAACACTTTGATGACATTTTGAACGTATCCCACTTCAGACTGTGATAAAAAACGGATTGTATGTATTTTTTGTGGGCTTAAATGATATTTAGTGACCAGGTATTTCTATGCTGGAGTACCTGAAGAGTACCACTCAGGTATGTATATTCTGACAAAATTCAGCTCCTCAGATTTTATTCTTATAACCATCCTTGTCTTTTATGAGATGGCTATAAGGGTAGATAATGGTGTTGGTGCCTCCTTTTATATAATCTATGTAGTTTGGTCACTCATTTGAAAAGCAGACAGCTTTAGTCTATCTCCCTTTTCTGCTGAGAAAATCACACTTTAATATTTGAAATCCTGGGTAGGTGTCCAACCACTAAAATATTTGAAACATGCCAGTGTCTCCAGGATTTTTAAAATTCTTTGAATGAAAAGAAATAGGCACCTCCTTTTAAAATGGCTTGCTTATAATGGGTGAAGACATATCTGAAAAGATGAAGTATAGAAAAATTGAGATTTAGGAAAATTTGGGCTCCATATTTTCCTATGTGATAGTTGTTTAGATGCATTCATGTTCTATATATTGACTCAATTGTTTTGTCTCCCTAGTCAAAGTGTTTGCCCTAATTTTGGGGCATCTGACTCACCCCTTGCACTATAAAGAGGGTGCAGAAAGCTTACAACACAACATTATAGGTTTCACTTTGGGCCAGAGGACGGGAAAGTTAGGTGTCATGGAACGCATGCTAAAGGTGTGTAGGTAATTCCTTGAACCTAGTCTGAAATAGTTTTCATCATACAGAAATCACTGGTATGACAACAACTGATAGGTAGCAGAATCTTGCAAAGCATAGCAGCACAAAGTTTTATCACTGATGAAAGAATTCCACTAAAAGCTTTGAAACATGCTGATAGGCAGGTTATACTGGCAGCATGTGCTGTCAGTTCTTTCTGAAGTACCGTTTATGACTTAACACCGGTGTCGTCTTCTGTTTGCAAAATATTGCTAAGCTGAAGGAGCTTTTGCCACTTCCAATACTGATTACTGAGATATTCTCCCTCTCACTCTCACTTATTTTTTAGAGTGAGGCTAACATACCATTTCATAGGCTTCAGTTAATGTGAAGCACTGCAGCAGAGACAGTAAATCAAATCTACACATGACTTGTCCCCTTCATTTCTTTCAATGACACACTGATTTTGAGTTTCACTGCTCTCTGTAAAGCTTTGTTCCTCCATTACATGTTGGTGGCTTTCTTTTGCCTGAGGATGAGCAGATGCTGCACAGCTTGTTGTTTTAACTAAAGAGAGTTTCTGGGGCCCAATAGCATCCTCTGTCACCCAGGAAAAGTTGGTTTTGCTTGTGTTTTAGATCAAAAGTGACTCTTTTCTTATTTAACAGAGATTTTGGGAAACAGATCAGATGACATTATATTTCAATTTCTTCTTCCCCTCTGAGGCCTTGCGTGACAGTTGTGGGTTTTTTTTTTATTACAGATTTGTATTACAGATTTTGTTGCAAAATTCATATATGTTGAAACAGAAATATTTAACAGGTAATCACCAGCTTTGAGGCCTCTTCTTTCTCAAAATAATAACAATAAAAACCCCATCAGTTTTGACATGGAAAAAATCTGTTCTTAACGTATAAGTTGAAGAACAGTCAAAACTGGAACAACTTGATTAGTCCAATGTAAATACTTCTTCCATCCCTGTGTTTCAGTTTAACATGAGTGTATATTATTATTCTTTCCTTCTAGTGTTTTTTGACATTTCAGAGATTCTTATGGTAGAGCAGAACTGATTTCCAGTCTCTTCACTACAGTGACATCAATCCTCTCAAACTGAAGAGTAACAGAGAACATTTGCAGTTCTTGGAAATCATCTGCCTATACTTAAACTGTTAGAACGGTATTCATTTGGCTTTACTAGTCAGCATTCTGACAGGTAGTTCAGGCTACTGTTCAGGAGTTAGCGTAATTCAGGAGCCATTCCTGGTCATTTGCACATGGTCGCTCTGCACTGAAAGGTTGGAGAGTTTTGATAATATGTACCTTGTATGTTATGTGCCAGTTGGCCTAAGGCCAGAGGCCAGTTGTGAGCAACTTTCGCGTCCTTTAGCAAGTCAGTTGTACTATACAAATAATTCTGTTAGCAGACAGAAGTCTACGTGGCTTATTTCAAGGTTTAGTGTTTAAAAATTTCTGCGTACTGCTGAAAACCGAATAGTTTCTGAGTCAGAATGATATATAAGGTAATGTAAAAAGAACATACAGCCTGACTCAAAGAACTTTGAATAGAGGCTCTCCAGCTCTTAAAAAAAAACAAAACAAAAAACCCCACCAACATTAATATGGACCTCAAACTCAATAGGTTTGAGTAAATAAAAGATGTGAGTCATGTAGCATGTATCTTATAACATGGTGCTACTGTTACCCCACATATTTCAACCAAGATTGTGACCATTCCATCAAAGACATTTAGTTTCCTTTTAACTGATGATGAGATAATAAAAATCTGGGGAACTGAATAGTTCTTTTTCATGGGACGTATTCAGATGTCTCTGTGGTATTCAGTGTTCTGATGGCAGAAACTTATTAAAGATAAGCAAATGGACCAGCAGTTTAGAAATGCTTCTAAATGTAGCATCCCTTCTGAGTGTCTGGTATTCTGTGTTTTAAAGCAGGACTCACCAGGGAACAGGTGTAGTAAATATTTTGAAGCTAGCCTAAAAAAGATTGGTTTAAAAGCTGGTTTACATAAACTTCTGATCTGTATGCATTTCTCTTAGTAACCAGACAAATTTTTCATACCACTGACCTTCTGTGGCAAAAAGTTTTGCAGTCTAGTTTTTTGCTGCATCGGTTTAGAATTTGTTGGCCTTTAGGTTCACAAAATGTCATGTTTTGATTCTGGCTATTTTGTCTTCTAAGTGTTACTTTTATGGCTTATGTAGTACTGAATGTATAGAAGAAACACTCTGTGGTTTGCTAATGTTTGTTCCTGGCTCCCACTTTGCTTCTTCTATGCCAATATCTTGGATAGGATGCCTAGAAGGTATTTAACAGCTGTTCTTGTTACTGCTACTTGGCAGGCTACAGCTTTGAGCCATACCTTGATGAAGGTAATTATACTTTGGTCTTATAAAATGGTGAGTGCTACATAAATGAGTGGGTGCTACAGCATTGCTGTGTGTAGTATGATTATTAGAGTAGCTGGATTTTCTTAATGAGGTCAAAAGTGTACACCAAGGGGCACCCTAATAAGAGGACTAAATAATAATGTAATGTTTGTTCCTGCAGTTTTGTGAGAGAAAATGTTAGGTGATGTTCTCAGCTGAATGGAGTATGTGAAAAATTGATACTGCAAATTGAAGGATTGGGCTGTAAAAGTGTAAACTCAGTAGAGCTTCATACATCAAATGGAGTTTGACTGAGCATCATAATTCTCTGAAATAATCTTTTTGCAAACTTTCTATCTTAAAGAAAAAATGATGCATTTAAATATTTGTAGGAAACTGTCATTTGCTACACAGCTAAAACAAACCTAGTTTACAAAAACCTGGAACATGTCCAATCTTTGACTAGCATGTGTTCCCATGTTAAAAATTGTGCTATTAACTTATGAAAAGTAATTACTATATGAACATCACCACACATTTAAGGTCCCTCTGTGGTTCATAAAGATTTCCAGTGAAATAATGGAAACAATGGTGTCATGTTTCAAATGTGTTTGATAATCTCTCTTAGGCTGTATTTCCAGGGTTAATCTAGCTGTGAGGTTTTGTGCCTACGGCTTTGCATCTGTGCCAGCCTCTTATCTTGTATGGGCATTGCTACCTGCCAGAGCCTTTTTGAAGAGAGTTTTTTAATACTGATTATCCTTCTCTTTTTGTTCTGCTAACTTTCTGATGAGTTAGTGTACTACAGCCTCTCAGATCAATGTCTAATGTGTGATGGGTGAAGTACCACCCAAGATGATGGAAGCACACAGCAAGAAAGAAAATGCAGGCTGGATGGCAGAAACCAGCAGTTAGATCAATATAGAATGGATGCCAGAGAAACGCAGCTTTAGAGAGCTAGGATATTTGGCACATAAATTATTCCAGGGATTGCAATCTTGCTACCCTGCCATCTTTTATCACTTAATAATCAGTGCCTTATTAACGTAACACAAGGGAACAAGCTGTATTGTATAAATCTGGTTTTATTTTTCCTCGACTCTGAGAAGGTGTGCCATTATGTTTGTTCTTGAATAACAGTAAATTCAAATGACTTGTATTAAGAAAAAGGCAGAAAAAAGATTATTCTTATTTGTTTGGGTGAGAAAAGACGCAAGCAGAACTGGACAGGAAAAGGCTGGGATTCTGGCTGCCATTTTTTCCTCTCTGCAGCAGACAGGATGTGTGTGTGTTTGTGTCTGTGTTTCTGCATTTGTGTGAAAGCTATTAGGTAAATGTTCCATGTTTTTCACTGGAGATTTTCAAAGGGAAAATAAACTACTGATCTTTGGGAACTGGTTTATCAAACTCCATTATCTATAATGTTCAATAGGTTGCTTGGCAAAGTTGAGTTTACAATATTATCTTAAGGAAGCACAGAAATGAATGTTAGGAAATTTGATTCCACTCCACGCTATTCTTTAAACATATCGTGTGGCCTGGCAAATACACCAGTTTACCTTTTTATGACTCCCTAGTCCTTTGCATATTAGACCTTTATTATTTTTAGAATGGTCACAAAAGAGTACCTTGTACATTTCCTTAAAGACTATGGACCCTTCTTTCCATGGATAGCTGTTATCCACATCGAGATTCCTTAATTAACTTTCCCTGCCTTGAGCTCTTAAAGCCAAGTTGAGAGATTTCCTTTTGCTATTCAGAGACACGATTCAAGTGTCTACCACATATGTGCCCTGCTGCCACCCTGGGAGCTGCAGAGGTTAATTTAGGTTGTAATCTGACGACAGTGTAATTGCACAGGACTAGCTGTACAGAAAGAATGAGAGTAACAGAGCTTTCATTTATGCTCCCACCTGAATATAAATTTAAGACCAATTATGTAGTTGCATAAATGAATCTCTGTCATTTCTGCAGCAATGGACTTGCCATTGTGTTCTAACTGAACAACTCTTGTTCAAGTATCGCATTATCATCATGGTACTGCAATATCTGAGAGTATGAGCAAACTCAAAATTGTAAAAAAACTGTTTCCTTTATTTTAACTTCATTTAATCAGGCAGCAACCCAAGAAAGGAAAGTGCTGACAGAACTCTGCCTGTGCTTGCATATATTGGTTTACTTTAGTATAGAAAGGGAGTTGCTGCTGAAAGATAGGTAGGACGTATGGCACATTACTAGTGAATTTATTCTTATTTAGATCTCCTCTGAACCAATGCAAGTGTTCATATTACAGATCTAGTTTTCCCAGGGCTCCATGGCCAAGACTGGCGTTGAGTTAGTACAGGAAGGATCTTTGCACTCTGATCTTGCACAGTCATCTTGATGCTGAGTAACTGATTAGAGCAGTACATCAATGGATTCCAATCCAGATCATGTTGTCATCTCTAGTGGCAGGATTTTTTTTTTTTGTTTTTTTCCCTGAAAAAAACCCTTTTTTTTCGTGGAATTTAGATGTATGTTTTTGTTAGCAAGGGCTCTAGATGATGCAGGACAATATATGAGTAAGACTTTTTTTAGAGGTCCTTTCTCTAGTATCGCATCAGTGTTAGAAAATGAAGACTGGTGCGTCCTAGGACTAAAAGATATGTGCTTAGAATATCTGCTAAATGCAGTTCTCTTACATGGAAAAGGACTTAATTGTGCTTATAGTTTACAGGAAAAGAATAGCTTCACATTTGGAATCTTGTATTAAATGGTTCAGTGATATGTGATGTGATTAACTTTTGATCAGGATGTGTTGTCATCATAGAAGTCAAACTAGTGAGGAAATTCAGAAAAAAATAAAAGAGTTTGTATAACCTTAGTCAGACTTAAAAAGATAGAGGTTGATACTGAGCAACTTCTGTCTTGCTGGCACTGAACATGAAAGAGGTGGAGGGTTAGTAAGGGAAATGCATGTGGCATCTCCATCTACTCTGGCATGGGTCCTCCACAGCTGCAGTGTGGATATCTGCTCCAGTGTAGTCACCTGTGTCCAGGGATTCAACCTGCTTCACCACAGTCTTCTCTGTGAGCTGCAGGGGAATCTCTATTCCAGCGCCTCCTTGCCCACCTCCTTCACCAGCTGTGCTGTCTGCAGGGCTGCTTCTCACGCCTTTTTCCCCTCACTCCTTTCTCACACTCTGATGTGCAACATTTTTATGCTTTTGAAAAATACACTTTCCCAGCGCTACCCCGTTTTGGCTGAGGGGCTCACTGTACCCTGCTCTGGGTCCGTTGGAGCTGGCTGGAATAGGCTGGGTCCTGCCTGGAGCAGCCCTGGCCTCTCGTCACAGAGGCCACTCTGCAGCCACCCCATTGCCAGCATCTGAGCACTGACACCCCATACAGTTAAATAATGTGAGTTTCCAGTGGACAAAGCAATTATCAGTAGAGATCACCTCTGCAACTGGCATTAGTGTGCCTTTTTAGAGGCAGTTTTAGTGGAGAAGTCAAGGCATGAATGGGAAATGGAGAATGATTTACCAGTCTGCCCCTGAAATGAACTCTGCAGGTGATTTCTGTTTATCAGTGAAAAATGTGGGTAAAGCAGTGTACAGGCAAGGGCAAAACAAGCATCTCGCATTACCTCGCTCCCTGGGGGAAAATGGTCCTTTCGGTTGTTAGGGTTCTTCACATGACAAGTCATATAAAACAGTAACATCTGTTATGTTATTATGTTGTTCTCAAGGCAGACTTGTATCTTGTTTCCTCTGGGGGTGAATATAAGCTGTCTGAAAGTTGGGACTTCTACTGTCATAGAATCATAGAAACACAGAATCACAGAATCATAGAATCAACTAAGACCATCTTTGAGATCATCAAGTCCAACCATTACCCAAGCACTGCCAAGTCCACCACTAAACCATGTCACTGAGCACCACGTATTGAAAGGGTTTTTGAACACTTTCAGAGATGGTGATTCCACCACTTCCTTGGGCAGCCTGTTCCAATGCCTGATCACTCTCTCTGTGAAGAAATTTTTCATAATATCCGATCTAAACCTCCCCTGGTGCAGCTTGAGGCCATTTCCTTTTGTCCTATCACTTGTTACTAGGGAGAAGACACCGACCCCCACCTCACTAAAACCTACTCTCAGGTAGTTGTAGAGAGCGATAAAGTCCCCCAAGCCTTCTCTTCTCCAGACTAAATACCCCCAGTTCCCTCAGCTGTTCCTCATCACACTTATGCACAGGCCCTTCACCAGCTCTGTTGCCCTTCTCTGGACCTGCTCCAGCACCTCAGTGTCGCTCTTGTAGTGAGGCGCCCAGAACTGAACATAGGATTCAAGGTGCAGCCTCACCAGTGCCCAGTACAGAGGGATGATTACTGCCCCAGTACTGCTGGCCACACTATTGGTGATACAGCCCAGGATGTCATTGGCCTTCTTGGCCACCTGGGCACAAGCTGGCTCATATTCAGCTCTGTCAACCAGCAGCCCCAGGTCCTTTTCTGCTGAGCAGCTTTCCAACCAGTCTTCCCCAAGCCTGTAGCATTGCATGGGGTTGCTGTGGCCCAAGTGCAGGACCCAGCACTTTTCCTTGTTGAATCTTATACCATGGGCCACAGCCCATTGATCTAGCCTGTGCAGATCCCTCTGCAGAGCCTTCTTATAAGGCTACCTAGGTTAAGGTAGTCATCTTAGTTACTAGAAGAGAGAGTCACATCCAAGTGTATTTCATTCCATCTGAAGGTGGAATGAAATCTAAGAAAGGTGAGATGGCAGGTAGATGATTCATTTAGATTATAGCCACTAAACACCTGATGGCTAAAGTAAGGTGATGAAAAACTTATCCTGAACCGTATTAATCTTGAGCTTGAAATAAGTTAGATGCACAGAGTCCGTATGTTGTCATATTATTTAAGAAGTTTTTGAGAGAAAGACTTCTTCTGAAGACTGTAGCAATGTTGAAGACATGGATATAGTCCTTCAGGACCTGAGATAGGGTCCTGGAGGTGGTGATAAATGCCTCTTCATGTTTTTTTAATGCATCCTCATAGTATCTGATATTTCAATATTTTTCCTTCTTTCTATGTCACATGTTCATTCCTCAGCAAGCAATTTCTTGAGGATCTGATTTCAGGTTCCCTTGAATCAGTACAGTGTCTGGCTTTCTGGCTTCCTTCAGTTTTTCCTGTCCTGTGGTGAAGTCTTGGATAAACTTTCTAAATGCTTCTACCACTAGAAGCATTTCCACAACTTGAAAGAGTGTTTTAGAGCTGAAACTCTCCACTAAGTTTAAAAGGGTAAAAGAAAAATAATTACAATAGAGTGCCTAGATTCCTGAAATGTGATTTAATCATTGAAAAGCTCACCAGTTTCCCAGTGCTAAGAATGCTATAAACTGCACCTTTATATTAGATAGTTTTTAAGCAAAGCAATATTAGCTTGGAAAAACATCTGGGTCAATATCGATGCCTGCATCTCAAATTCAAAGTTCTCACCTGTCATTATCTATACCAACACCTGCATTTGGAAACATTTCCTTCAAATTACATACTTTTTTGGTCTCTATCAATCACCTCAAAAAAATAGTGTGTAGATCATATCAAGAAAACATGTCTTATATATACTTCCACAGTGTGATTTTTCTATGTATTTTCTTTCCCAAGGTAGCATGAAGTTTTTAGGACAACAATTTTCAATAATATTGCTACAAAGAGAAAAAAAGGCAATGTTTTTAACTTAAAAGCTATTTACTTGTAGAGATGCATACTAGGGATGATGACTAATGTAGACATGGGGGCATGCACTTTTATGAAGAGGGAATGGATTAGGTATTTGTCTGCGTCTACATTAAGATGACAAATAATTATCGCTGTTAAAGTGTTAAGCAACCTAGAACCATTTTGTTGTTTTATAAGCCTAATTTTTCCTTTTTTTTCAGGGATGTACCTTCTTTATTTTGGATATAGGCAGCTTGTAACAGAAATGAGCACCAATGTGTAAAGTTTCTTCCAGATTAAGAAGTAACTTTATTATTTAACCTGCTTTAACATTTTAGATTCCCTCCCTACCTGCCCCCCACAGGGTTTTTATTGTATTTTGCAAGAAAAAATAAGTCTGTATGATGTAAAGATTCCCAGTTGCCTTTAGTACAAATTGTGTTTTGATAGAGCATCTCCAGAAATATACTGAAAAGAAATAATATTTTTTCATTACAGCATTTAAACTATTAGAAAGACACTTTGATGGATGTGGATGAAGTCCACAGGTAGAGTGGTGATGATGATGTACCACACAGTAAAAAAGATGTGCTGGCAAACAAAAGCTGTAATAGAGGTTCATCAGCCTGCAACCAAGAGGTGGTATATGAATGGGGAAAGAAGAGGAAATAAGAGAGAAGTGAGTGGTCAGTGGGATTTGGTATTGTGAGGAATTTCGGGGTTTCTAAACTTATTTTAATTTCAATTTGGAACAAACCCATGAGAGATTGCAATTCCTAATAACTGCAATCTGGCAGATAAAGTCATTTAAGAAATCAAAAACTTTTCAATAGGCCATGCTGCTTCCCAATATTTGAGACTCCATGAACAGACAGAAAACTTGGTTTTCTTTTGACATAAAGGCAAAATCCCTGAATCCCTGGCTTTATGGTGATCCTGGAGGTGTTCTGGCAACTGGGAATCCAAAACCTTAAGAAGAGCTTGGACTTGCAGATCAGTTTACCAGCTCCTGTAAATTAGATTGCCTCAGGAGTCAGCTGCATGTAAAGGTAGGCAGCTGTCATAGCAATCAGGAGGCTATGAAGAATCTGTCTCTGAGGCAGCTACCAGGTTGTTAGTGGTCAAACAGCCTGGAAGCTCTCAGTTTTCCATCTCCTTGGCAGCTTGCTTTGTCAGATTATTCCAAATTGAGGAATCTTGATGCTAAATAACTCTGAAGGTGGAGATTACTGTGGGCTTTGTGAACATCAGCATACCTTCCCACTACTATGTAGGCTGTGGATAGCTCCAGTACAATAACTGTCCAAAGGCCTTGGCAGTGATGAATAAATATGCAGGCAAGTAGAGAGTTTTATTTGGTAAACCTACCTGTATTCTGTGTGATGTACAATTCAAGCATCTTTATCAGACATAATTTTGTGGGGGAGGAGGCATCTCAGCAAATGGGTAAATACCAATATATTTTAGGATTTTCTGAATGAGCTTTGGAGAAAAAAAAAAAATGACTGGAAGGTAGGCTAGAAAAAACTCCAAAAGAAGATGAGTTATGAAAATGTTGGTCTGATTACAGATGCAAGATGCAAACCTATTGAAATTACAGGTGCCCATTTAGGCACTAAAGTGCTTTTTATGAAGAGGGAAAAACTCTATTTAGGTTTATCAAGTCTAGAGGTTTATCAAGGTAATCAGGGTTTATCTGTATATACAGATAAGTAGATCATTTGGACTTATCATGTGGTCTTTTATTGTGACCAGTCTTATATTGTGACCAGTACTGTTTAATAGCTTCATCAATGAGAGAGATAGTGGGGTTGAGTGCACCGTCAGCAAATTTGCAGATGACACCATATGAATGATGTGGTTGACATGCCTGAGAGATGGGATGCCATTCAGAGTTACCCGGACGAGCTTGGGAACGGGGCCCATGTGAATCCTATGAGGTTCACAAGGCCAAGAGCAAGGTCCTGCACCTGGGTCGGGGCTATCCCAGGTATCAATACAGGCTGGGGGATGGAAGGATTGAGAGCAGCCCTGAGAAGGAGGACTTGGGGGTGCTGGTGGATGAGAAGCTGTATGTGAGCCAACAGTGTGCACTGGCAGCCCAGAAACCACCCATGTGCTGGGCTGCATCCAAAGGAGCATGAGCAGCAGGTCAAAGTATGTGATTCTGCCCCTCTACTCTGCTCTTGTGAGACCCACCTGGAGCACTGCCATCAGGTCTGCAGCTCCCAGTTCAGCAAAGACATTAAACTGTTGGAACTGGACCAGATGAAAGCCACGAAAATGATCAGAGAGATGGAGCACCTCCCATGTGAGGATAGGCTGAGACAGCTAGGGTTGTTCTGCCTGGAGAAGAGAAGGCTCTAAGAAGAACTTATCGAGGTCTTTCAGTACTTAAAGGAGGCTTATAAGAAAGATGGGGACAGACTTTTAAATAGGGCACAGAGTAATGTTTTTAAGCTAAAAGAGGATAGATTTAGACCAGATATAAGGAAGAAATTTTTTTACAACGAGGATGGTGAAGCACTGGAACAGGTTGCTCAGGGGGTTTATAGATGCCCCATCCTGGAGACATTCAAGGTCAGGACTGGATAGGGCTCTGAGCAATGTAGTGGAAGATGTCTCTGGTCATTGCAGAGGGGGCTGGACAAGATGACCTTTAAAGATCCAGATAAGTTCTGTGATTTTATGATTCTTTGATGGGATGGAAAATAGAATCTTGTGCTTTAGGATTTTATAAAGTCCTTGGTTATTATATTATGCAGGTGTCTTTTAAAATATTTGCTTGTACTTTCTTTTATATAGCTAGCCACTGTTGACCTCAGGGCACTAAATGAGAGGCTGCAGAAGTAATCCTTTGTAGCAATGCCATCAGGTCAAATAAAAATTAAACATAGAGCTTAGGTAGAAGCTAATTAAGCCCTTGTCTGTCTTTTCCTTCAAGCTCTGATTCATTAAGAACAGCATCCCCATTCAGGCAAATATCAGTGAATTATTGGTTTGACTCAAACCAGTAGGACTTAAGTTTAAAGTTAAGCACATATTTAAGTGGTTTCCTGAACTGTAGCTTCAGTTGTAATTTTGGCTATTGTTTTTTTCAGTCGTGGTAATATTATTTTAAAAATAACATAGATATTAAATAATTTAATATTTATTATTAAATAATTTAATAAATATTAAAATAATATAGATAATAAAAATGTTATTAAAAAAATAATACAGCTCTGTATCAAAACCCCAATGTGTAAGGATGTTAAAATTCCAGCAAAACATCCCCACAAACAAGCATATATTTTTCATCTGTACAAGGAATTGTGAAGAGATCTTTAATGTGATAACATTTACAGGTAATTTCTCCTTCTTACAATGCTCTGCTGTCATCCTTTGGCAAGATTCAGTGCCTTAATGATTTCTTCAAGTAATGCTCCTTTTCAACAAGGTTAGAGTCATCTAGTGAAACAACTGAAATCATATTGTGCTTACAAGGTAAATAGTGGGTAAAAATATTTGTAGATTAGGTGACAATACGGGTCTAATGAACACTTAGTGAGAAATGGATTGTAGATGATCTGCAAAGAGAGGGAGGCTCCCTATCTTCTGCTAATGTCATGTAGGAGTTCAGGGTGCCCAAATATGCTTGAGAATGTGCTCCTCAGTGATCTCTAAACTAGTAAATAAATCTTCAGTATATTCTACATTCAGTATCAAAGAGGAGTGCTTCAAGAGACTAGTCTTTTGAGTTTAGATGTATTTTACAATAACTTCATATAATTTCTTTGTTTAAAGGCACAGCACTGGCATTTTTTAGTGTTATGCCAGTAGTTTCTCTGGTCTTTGTTTGACTGTGATTGTTCATGTAGTCATGTTAAATAACTTGTGGCAATGCTAGCATCCTGAGCTGACAACTGTTCAATCTGCCATTAAAAAAGCACCGTAAAGCAAGCAAAAAATTTCTGACTGAGACACCAGTTAACTTCACTTTCGCATTTCTCTTAACAACAGCTTTCAGGCTTGACTGTTTAAGAGAAATGTAATAATGAAAAATATTCTATGTCTAAATATGATACCATTGTACCTAGATAGAAGACCCCAGTGTTAACAGACAAAAATAAAAAACCCAACAATTTTGTTTTTATAAGTGTCCTGGGTTCAGCTATAGCAGTCATTTTTCTCCTTCTTAGTAGCTGATGCAGTGCTGTGTTTTTTAACTTTCAGCCTGGGAACAACGCTGGTAACACCGATGTTTTCAGTTGTTGCTAAATAATGTTTACTCCGACCAAGGACTTTCTCAGCCTCATGCTTTGCCAGGGAGGACGGGAAGCCGGGAGGAAGCAGAGACAGGACACCCGACCCAAACTAGCCAAAGGGGTATTCCATACCATGGCACATCATGCCCAGTATATAAATCGGGGGGAGTTACCCGGAAGGCCCAGATCACTGCTTGGGTCGGGTTGGGTATCGGTCGGCAGGTGGTGAGCAATTGTATCCTCTCCCCTTGTTATTTCCCTTATCATTATTATCGTTGGTGGTAGCAGTAGTGGTTTTGTATTATACCTTAGTTGCAGAACTGCTCTTATCTCAACCCATGGGAGTTACATTCTTCTGATTCTCCTCCCCATCCCTCCAGGAGCGGGGGGAGGAAGAAGGCCGGGGAGTGAGCGAGAGGCTGCGTGGTTCTGAGTTACCAGCTGGGCTCAAACCACGACAATAAGAAAAACAGTGAAATACCAAGTCAAATTGGTCTGCCAAAAGTAAATAATTTCCAAATGTGGCAATTGTTAAATACTTATGACTTTGGCAACCTTTAAAGATAATACATTATCACTTCAATGCTGTCAGAACTTCAAACAACTTATATTTAAAGATCATCCTTTCTCATATGAACTATGTGCAAAACTAATTTGTAGATATTGTGTTTTTCAGAGTTTATTAATGAAGTCTTAATAAAATATCCTTTTGATGCTCTTTTTCATTCATTGAAATTTCAAATTGAATTATCATATACCCCTTGACAGAATTCCGTGCCCGCAGCAACGTCAGATAAGATTGTCAAACAGTGATACTGCATGATGCACTGCTGTGTTTATCTGTCTGGTCACTGTAGTACTAGTGACCTCCTTCAGGTAATTAATAGATTCATAACAATAAGATTCTGAGATTTATATAAATACAACAGCTTTAGGAAAAAAAATGTTTCAAAAATGCATTACATTTAAAAATACATCCAGAAATCAGGATATTTTCTGTATTTCTGTAACTAGTGGGAGCTGATCATATGATACTGTAAAACACACAGTATAACTACAGCTGGCAGAGGCTGTGTTTTGAAGAATGTTCCAGGTAAATGTTTTTTGGAAAATAATTGTCAGGAAGGAGATTTTATTGAAGAAAAATAGTAACCCCCAAAATCCATATTAACAGATTTAATTGAACCAATATATTATTAGTAAACTCTTGTAAGGGAAAGGTTACTTCTAAGATGACTTATATCAGGAACTTTGACACTGCTTTACCTGCTTACTGGACTGCCAGTTTGTGCATTCATGCTTGAGTAGTGGCCCCTACCCTCTATTTTAGTCAATGACATCTGACAGCAATAAGGAAAAAAAAAATATTCTCAACAGCTGGAGAGATGTGCAGATGTGACACTAGAATGTAAGGTACAGGCTGTCTTTTTTTTGGGACAACTGATGCTAATATTAAACAGAATTGATGAATTTGACGTATTATCTGATTATGACAATTAAACAAAAAATTAAACATAGGATTAAAACAACCGGAGACGAGATTTGTGCTTGAATCTCTCCAGCAAAATCTCCTATGTAATCTGGCAATTTTTACAGCTGCCAAGTGGGATTCAAAATGTGACAGGTAGCTCTTTTTAACGAGACACTGGAAACTGGCTTAAGGTTTCTTAATGACAACATAAATGGAATATGACTGAGCATCTTTATCTGCATGAATGAAAATTAAATAAATAAATCCCCTTGGAACAACAGATGACTCGTAAGTGCTAAATTTTTTTCCACTGTTAATAAAACAAGACAAAAGCATCTAGCCTGAATGATACAATTTCTTGCTCTTTATGTTTATTGTGAACATATCTACAGAAACAGAAGATTTCAAGGAAAAGGAGGAATTATTTGAAAACCCAGCCATTTTTATAACCTATATTGTTCTTTTGAAATGCATGCTAGGTTACCTGTTTTTTGAGTAGTAGCCTTTAAGGACAGCAGAAAATCATCCAGGATACACTCTGCATTTGCAACTGTATTAGCATGAAAAGGACAAAGATTCACTGAAGAGTTAATGGAAGTACAACAGATACAAGAGCCAAAAAGCACCAGTAATTTCTGGACTGTGTTTTTGGTATGTATTAAGATACCATCTTTTCCATTACCCTCAACCAATCTTTATTTTGAAAATTTGTAGGAACTGTGGACTGTCTCCTGTGTTTAAATGTCTGATTCTGCAGTGGTGCTCAGTCAGTTACACAGGAGTTTGCTTTGCTGCTGCTGCTGTGCATGAGCCTAGGAACAGTGGTGCATACCATGCGGAGTGTGCGTGTATCCAGGCTGTTCCTCTCATTCTTAGAATTGTAGAATCATAGAATGGTTCGGATTGGAAAGGACCTTAAGATCATCTAGTTCCAACCTCCCTGCCATGGTTAAGGACTCCTCACACTAGACTATGCCACCCAAGGCCCTGTCCAACCTGGCCTTGAACACTGCCAGCGATGGAGCATTTACCACTTCTTTGGGCAACCTGTTCCTGTGCCTCACCAGCTCACAGTAAAGACCTTCTTCCTTATATCTAATCTGAACTTCCCCTGTTTAAGTTTAAGCCCGTTCCCCCTTGTCCTATCACTACAGTCCCTGACGAAGAGTCCCTCTCCAGCACCCTTGTAGACCCCCTTCAGATACTGGAAGGCTGCTATGAGGTCTACTTGCAGCTTTTCCAGGCTGAACAGCCACAACTTTCTCAGCCTCAGAAGGTGCTCTTCCCTACATGCCTGCTCTTTTGTGGATAGGAGCAGACATCCTATTAGTTGACTACATTCACAGGAGTGAGACAGACTAGCTTCTCCTATTAGCTCCCCTGCTGTACCTGTCAAGGGACTGACTTTACTGAGAATTGCTGCTGACCTGATAAAATTGGGGTCTGGGGATGCAGAGAAGGAAAGGATGGGGACACATACACTCCTGTGTCTTTGAATCATGCCAGCATTTGTCAGATGGCAGTATGTTTATTCTGTGTACATGATGGATTTGAAAAGCAGGAAGTGTACTTCAGTTGCTATATAGTATTGACAGGTAAAGTATGCATCTGAAAAAGCTGAGTTGCTCTCAATATGGATGACTGAGTGATGCATATATGAGGCAAAGACTACAGCAGGTAGCTGAACCTGGGTTAATCAAAACATGGTGCCTGTGGTCTGAGATACATTAGCCATGGAGAGGAAAGGAGGATGTGAGGCGGTAAGGACTAGGGAACATGCAGATAAGGCCTTCTGAGTACATTGCCATATGCATGCACTATTAAGAGCACCAGACTACTAATAATAGTGGCAGACTGAAAGCGTGTTAGATGAGTTAATGAACCAGATATATAGTGCATGCTGGATGCATAATTGAAAACTGATACCTGATAAAATTAAACATGATACCAAACACATATAAAAAAAATGGATTTAAGCGTAATACTGTTTAAACAGTAAGAGCATTAGTGATTGCACATGTATGTGGCACTTGATTTCAGTGAATGAGTATTCTTCTTGTTTGTCATTCTTCCTTATGAAAATACCTGAGTTATTAATCTAATTGTGAATTGAACTTTGGGGCTAATCATACTTGGGTAAATCAAGTCTCTTAGAAATTTGGCATCAGAAATATATTCTGGAGTAATCAAAAGTAGCTGATTGATGAACGAACATTCACACACTGGCATGCTAGTAGCTCTGGAAGCAGCAGGCAATGTATTTTGGCATTACAGTTATGAGCTATTTGGATGAAATGAGGGATTCCTCTTTGGTGTGGGGTTGACACTTGCTAAGGCAAAAGTGTCTGCCAAGCACAATGACACCCACTGGTGACTGTGACATGCACAATTATTTTAAAATAAAAAATGACAAACTGAAGTGACTGAAAAGGAAATTTTCATGTGCACCTGATTTACAGGATCAGATTGTAAAGGATCTAGCATTCGACAGATCCAGATGCCTTTCAATCCATCAAAACAGGAGAAAAAAGAAGGAAGATTGAAGGGTCAGAGTTTCTGGAAAGAAAGAAAGAAAGGAAGTGCACTGTGCTACAAACTGTTAATCCTATGTGTAATTTAAAAAAACACTGAAAAACATGTTAAAAATAATAGATTTGAGAGAAAATGACACTTCTGTAGAAATTCAAGAAAAGTACAACTTTTCAGAATTCAAAAGTATTCTGTAGTGAGAGAACAATGAGATGTCTAAAATGTGTGGCTAGGTATATAGACGTGAAGTTTTAAATGCACAGGAAATAGTAGCGATGTGATTTAAATAACTGAATCAAGTAAAACAAACAAACAAGCAAACAGAAAAAAAATATCTTCCTTAAAATTAACTAGCAGCAAAGAAAATCTCAGAATAGATTTTAATATTCTACTGTTGTCTCTTCATCACAAAAATCCTTAATGAGAATTTTGTAAAGAAAAGGCCTTACCTGAGGAATATATCAGAATAAATATTTTTGTGGGCAGCTCTGTTTTAATGTCAATAGAATCTAATTAAATTCATTTTAGTGAAAAAGGAAAGTATATGGGGAATCTCCTTTAATGTAATTTTTAGAATGTGTAAGGAAGAGGATAAAAAAATGTTGTAATGGCTGCAGTTGTTGTTCCAGTTATAAACAAAAGTAACCAGGTTTTGATTTCTTAGAGAAAATAGTTCATAAAATCCTTTAAAAAATGTCTTGTAAAAGTCAAATTGAAAATAATCACAGCAGTAAGGGTGTTTTTTTCCATTCTATTTCATCTGGTCTGCCACCCCAGGTCCAAGAAGAGAGACATTTAAAACACTTAGTTTTTTTTCTTTAAAGTAATATGAAAGAAATCTGAAATGATCAGGCATTTTCAGGTATGACAGAATAATATTTAAACTAACTAACTGCTGTTTTTAAAGGAGTGACAACTGTCTCCTGAAGCTTTTTTCCCAACTTGGTTAAAAATCTTCTACATAAGAGCATAACAAATGACTGCATCTTTTTCACTTTTTCTTTTCTTCTGTTTTTAAGTCCTTATACTAGGAGTATAGTATATTCAAAGCAAATTTAGGTTAACAGTGTATTCTCCAAGAGGAAAAAAATGAGAAGAAAATATTTTTCATTCTTAGGCTGATTTGCAGAACTGATAGCTGTGACAAGCACCTTTCAGGGACTAGCCTAATAGAGACTGTTTGTCTCTTCCAGGAATAGACAAATTGCAGTCTGTTTGCTTAGTTGGAGCAAAAAGAACGAATACAACTCTTAAATGCAATGTGAAATACTATTTGTTGCATACTATTGGCTGCAAGCTTGAAAAAGTTATTTTAAAAGTATAAGGGGTGATACTAAAAGAATAAAGTAGTAATATAGCTGCCTTGGTTTAAGCAACTGTTTGCAAAGTGGATAGTATCAAGTAAATAAAGTCAGGATTGAAGAAATTTGGTTCACTTAACATAAGCACAGTGAAGGTAAGGCAATAAGATGGCCATAAAAATATTTTTGAAGCTCATTATATGAAATATGGCGAATATAAAAAAAAATAATAAAAAAATGAGAAAGTCTATTAAATGAATATAAGTTGTAGGAAAAATTCCAGAAATAAAATTTGCAAATTGTTGTATGGAACAAACTGTATTTTAGCAAGAACCACAATTAAAAGAATCTCTGCATACTATTTGGGAACATGTGTCTTTCAAAATTCATGTGGATAACAAGGCATATCTATACTTAGAAACAATTAGCAAAGGATTTGGTGTTTTGATACTGATGTGAAGAGAAGGAAGTGGCAAAGCAAAACTGCAGGGTATAGATCTGGCAGCAAAACAATTAAGAGATTTTCCTAATTTTCAAACTGCATGTGTTGGGTCTAGATTTGGACTTACATGGTCGTTTGGTAGAAAACTTAAGGATCTCAAAAGAGTGTAGACACTGCATGAAGGGAAAAAAAAAAAGAAATTGATATTACTGTTACAATGAGCTCACAAAATGAAAGATGAAGGTTTGTGGTCTGAACAAAAGGCATTACTACAATACATTGGAGGGAAATTCTGTTGAGAGAATAAAAGTTTGCCTCATACATGTGTGTGTGCTGTGTGCTATGTGGACAGAGCAGGCAATGATACAAGCAAATTAATCAGCTATCTACGGATCATAAAATGGAACTTTTCTGAGTTGCCTTAACATACTGAAATGCAGTCTGCCTCAGGCATCTGTGACTTGGGGCTGAATCTGCCTGATTCTGGTGATAATTCTGGGCACGAGAGGATCTTGAAATGGCTGATAAGGAAATTGGTAGAGACAAATGCTGTGCAGAGAAGAAACTTTGAATTACCTTTTCAGGCTTGAAGAACAAGAAGCTTATCTCACCTGTCATCTTACATGACATAATGGATTCTGTGTTTTGGGTTCATGGTGCAGAAGGGAAAGAGCTACATTGTGTGAATGGTTATCTGCTTGTAACTGATTAAAATAATTTCTTGACCTCTTAGAAGAATTAATTGAGCCTAAGGAAAACTAAGTACTGCTAATCAAACCAGGAGTTGTGTCAGCCACGGAAATAGTTCTGTACTACGGAATGCACGCATTGAGAAATGTGCACATTGGACATTCCCAAACATAGTTTGGTGAGATGTATTGAGCATGTGACTTCAACAGTGATAGCGACTGTGTCTTTTTTGTGCAAATGAAAGTATTAACCAGTTAGAAAACATGTGGCAGAAGTATGATAGAGGGGTGATAATCAGTTCAATAATACTTGATATGTTGTAAGAAACAGTGACATGTATGAAAGGAACTTGTTTAGTGGTCTATGGCTGCTGTACAGGCTGTTGATAA
Organism: Strigops habroptila; assembly: GCF_004027225.2. Lineage (NCBI taxonomy): Eukaryota > Metazoa > Chordata > Aves > Psittaciformes > Psittacidae > Strigops > Strigops habroptila. The sequence goes on from NC_044302.2 coordinate 32,790,171, forward strand.
ATCACTGCTGCTTTTTACCCTGCAGCAGTAATACAAAGTACAGAGTAATTGTGGATGAACAAAGATGAATTATTCTGGTATTTAGAGGGGTCATCTCTAACACATATTGAGAGGCAGCCAGATTTGTGCAGGTATATTTCTGGGATATTAATATCAGCACTGGGTCCCTGTAGTGCCAGCAGTAGTTCACAAAAGAGAAACCAAATTTGTCAGGCATGAATTGCCCTTAGTGAAGCCACGTTGGCGGTTACCAGTCACCCCCTTATGTTCCATATGCCTTAGCACAGTTTCCAGGAGGATCTGCCACATGATCTTGCTGGGCACTGAGGTGGGACTGACTGGTCTGTAAGTGCTCAGGCCTTCCTTTTTTCCCTTTTTAAAAATGGGGGTTATATTTCCCTTTTCTAGTCAGTGGGAACCTCACTGGACTGTTGTGACTTCTCAAATATGATGGCTTGGCAACTTCGTCCACCAGTTCCCTCTAGACTCACAGATGCATCTTGTCAGGTCCCATGGACCTTGAGGTTCCTTAGATAGTCTCGAGCCTGATCTTCTCCTACCATGGGTAGTTCTGCATTCTCCTACTCCCCGTGTTTGCCTTCGGGAACTGGGGCGGTGTGGCTGGAGCTCTTGCCAGTGAAGATCAAGGCAAAAAAGTAATTGAGTACCTCAGCCGTCTCCATGTCCTGGGTAACCACGTCTCCTGTTCTCTTCTGGAGGGGGCCCACATTTTCTCTAGTCTTCCTTTTATCCCCAGTGTACCTTTAGAAGTTTTTTTTGTTGCCCTTAATGTTCCTGGTCAGATTCAGTTCTGTCAGGGCTTTAGCTTTCCTAATCTGATCACTGCCCGCTCTGACTATTTCTCTATATTCCTCCAATACTTCCTGTCCTTGCTTCCACCCTCTGTAAGCTTCTTTCTTGGCTTGGAGTTTGTCCAGGAGCTCTTTGTTCACCCACGCAGGCTTCCTGGCATTTTTGCTCAACTTCCTTTTTGTCGGGGTGCATCACTCCAGAGCTTGGAGGAGGTGATCCTTGAATATCAATAAGCTTTCCGGGGCCCATCTTCCCTCCAGGGCTTTATCCCATGGTACTTGAGCAAGCAGATCCTCCAAGAGGCCAAAGTCTGCTCTCTTGAAGCCCAGGGTAGAGAGCTTGCTGCACTTCCTCCTCGCTGCTCTATGGGTCTTGAACTTCACCATTTCATGGTCACTGCACCCAAGGATGCCTTTGAGCTTCACATTCCCCACCATACTGTCCTTTTTGGCAAGAACAAGGCCCAGCACAGCCACTCTCCTTGTTGGTTCTTCTGTCACTTAGAGATAGAAGATACCAGCTATTTGGAGAACTGGTGCCCAGGCAGAATGCTCACCACTATGCTGCGTTTTTGGAAAAGTAATACTTTTCTGCTGAAAGAGGTGGATTTTCAATCAACATTTTTAACATCATCAGAAACTACCAACTGTCCTGTGAAAAACTCTTCTACAGTCTATTAGGAAAAAACTATTAAGAGAAATGCAAGCCAGCAGGACTTGATTCTAACTTTTTTTTTTTTTAACATTTGTTTATCTGTTTTAATTGTCCGTAGATAGGTTTCCATGGATTTGAACTGTGCCAAAGATGATTTGATATATGTTCAAACAACCTTGACAATCATAGCTTGTCACAGCCTAAAATGAAGTCCTGTGGTAACTATGGTTGGATAAAAAATTGTAAATGAAATAAGAAGCAGGATTTTTTGCAGTCTCACACCGCGTGTTTCAAGTCAGAGAGAAAACTTTTTCTTCTTTTAAATAACCATGGAGCTTTGTTAGCACAATGTAGTTTTAGCCTTGTTGAAAAAAATGCTGTTCTTATGCAAATCAATTGCCATTAGAAAATCACATAAGAGACTATCTTGAAGAGATGTTGGCAGGAATCCTTTTGTATTTTGGGGTTTATCTGTGGGTGGTGATTAGTCTTCAAACATTAATGAAAATATAAAATGATAATGAGGAAGACTTGCTCCCACTCGTTACTACAAAATAAGAAGTTTTGTAAAATGAGGATACTTCTAGATACAACACAAATATATCCTAAAAAGCTCATAACTCTGTAAATATGAAACAAAAATGATATGGAGAAGAAATGCAATATAAAATAAAAGTGACATAGATGTTGCCGTTTCTGTGAAAAGATAAATAGGTGTGCTCTGTCATCTATGTTACTGGAAGCTCAGGTTGCTGATGCTTGTAAATCCTCTTCTGAGATGCCAGGACCTCTCTAGGTATTGTATGAAGATCTAGGTGCTTAAAGTAGAATTGTTCTGAGATTGTACTTTTATTGATAAAACTTTATGTGGTTCTAGGTGTGAGTTGGACTATACCAAAAGCCTGGGCATACTAGTAGATAGTGACATGTTCAGAAAATATTAGTTATATAGGTACTTTAGCCTAAAAATATCAATGTAGCCAGCCAGTAAAAAGTGGCCTAAAATTATTAATATGAAAACATCTTTTTTCTAAATTTTTTTTTTTTTGGTATGTCTACCTTTTTGCTACAATTCCATCTTCAGAAGAAGATACGTTATCTTCACAATTTTCTTATTAAGTGGTAATATCTATTTGAGGTTGCATGTTATACTATGTGCAGGACAGTCTGTATGTGTGGAAAGTGCTAGGTAAATGTGGAAAAGTATTCATCAAACAATTTTTGCCTAAATCACTTTATATTTTCTTTTATAGAAGTTCCTTTGATGCCATCTTTCAAATGACAAAGGACTTACATTGTTTGCATTTTGAAGATTCTTTTCTCTGTTTTTATTTATTTTCAGAGCATCAAGTACACTACAAAGCTACTGTGGTGAATGATGCTTATTTAACTACAGTGAATGAAACCAAAGACAAAATTTAATTCACCTTTTACTTGAACTTTGCAAAAAATGAATTAGAGAGGAACAGAGAAGCTTTTCAAAGTATTTTTAAAATCAATTAAAAAAACTTGTTTTGAAAGAAAATCTTCTGTGACTGGCATTTACTTTTTTCACCCCATATTTTCCATAGCTTACTCTTCTTAATGGTCTTCCATTTTTTCCCCTGCGGCTTCAGTAATGACATTGGTTCAATCATCTTCACTTCTCTGTAAAGCTGTTTAATCAGCAGGATAAAAAACAGTTATTTTTGACCTTTCCTTATACCTTGCATCATTTGTTGAAGCCAGTTTCAGCCAGCAAAAGATTCTTTTTTGACAGACCAGCTTTCCAAAAAATATGCAAGGGAAATCTGAAAAATTAGATTCTAAGAGGTTTAATTAGAATCCAAATCATCTGCAGCTAACCAGCCTAAATGTATAAAAAGCCATGTCTTCAAGCTCAGAAAAAGTAGTCACAGCACAGTCATAGAACATTGTTAAAATAAAACATTTATTTGTCATGCAGTGTATGCAATCTTTGTGTTTCTGCACCATGTCCTGCTTTGGATATTTTGGAAAAAAGAAAAAAAAAGATGAAAGTGGCCTAATTTTGTAAGAACTTCTGCTTGTTATTTTCCAGAATGATTCATAGACTCTAAATGATAATCAAAGCAAGTAGCTATGTATTTGTTTTTCTTAGAAATCTTAATAAATAAAGAGGAACTTCATGTGCTTTTCCTAGAATATTTTACTTTCTTCTGTTCTGAGTTTCTAAATAAAACCGTATGGGAGACTGAGTATCTGTAATAGATGATAAAAAAATGTAGACAAATTGAAATGCGTGATAAATGCATTACTTGACTCCCTTTTTTCATCATAATTTGCAAAACAAAATGGAAATTTCTCAATTAATGGGGAAAACCAATCATGATTTAGTGGAGAGCAATGAAAACTAGTTCTAGAAAGGAAATTAATCTCTATAAGTATGAAAAACTGTAAGTACGTTATCCATCCCCTATCATGAAAAATTCTGGCAGCTGTGATTATGCGGTAGCTATAAAATAAAATTTCAGATGTTGGAGGTAACTCTTTATACATGGTCTGTTTTTTATGCACCTGCAGAACTCAACATAATGTTTTCTGAGTAAGAAAAGGAAGAGATATATATTCTTATTTCCTATGGTATTGCCGTTTTCCTCCATTCACAGTCAGATATTATCAATGAGACACTAATTAGATAGGCAGCTGTTCTAAATGTCCAAAGAGGAGCTATGAGCCTTTTTATTGGCAAAATTTTTGGTATTGGTTTTCCGCTTTTGTTGATACCCGTTGGCTGTTTAGAACCTGTGCTGCTCTTCATTCCAATTCCATGCTAAAATTCACCACTTCATAAGAATAATACATTTTAGAGCGGTAGCTAGGTAAGTGATTTTTCATAATTTATTGGCAATTAGTATTTTAAAAGGAAATATATATTCCCAAATATTTCCAAAAATGTGCCAGTAAAAAAATACAGATCTAAGTTATTCTAATGTTCCTTCGTAACATTAGTTCCTCCAGTTCAGTTCTGACTGAAAATACATATCTGAAGCTCTGTAAGAGAATCTTAGTAGTTCTCTTGGGGCATTAGACTCAGTGAAACATGGTGCGGCATGCATTTTTGCATTGATTTTTATACACATATATTGCACAGAGATGCCAGCTTTGAGACATTAAGATATGAAGAATAAGAATATAGAAAAGTACAATTCATTGTTAAGTACTTATTAAAGTGGGCTAAATTATCTTCAAGTAACTGGCTGTCAGTAACACAGTATGATTTAATGTGATTTCTTCAGAACTATTCTTCTGTATGTGACAGAAGTTTCCAAGGAAGGTCAATGATATCTTTAAGAGATTATGACAGCTAAATTATGGATTCAAACAGGTCTGCCTTTTACATAACCAGGGAAAATTAAATAGCTTTTGATTTATAGCCATTTTATTCTAATATACATTTCTCCATTATAGCTCGTCTGAAATTAGACAATCCAGGTGGATACTTCATATTTTCCTTGATTCATTCAGTGAACTATATAGTTTAAATTAAATGGCACTACTGCTTAAAGAAAATATGAGATGGATCTAGTATTACAGAACTAGCAGAAAGGGTCATAATAGCCATGACCAATAAACAAAGTGTGGACTGCAAGACAAGGTTTGAGATGGTAGATAATGACTTTTCAATTTCATTTGGAAATCCACCAAATGCCATCTATTGAAATGTCTTGCTTGAATTCAAGGTCTTATTTAGTTGGTATTTAGTTTAGAATAGATGAAGCTGGTAGTGTACACATTACTTAATGGCAAGACATCACTGCTGTTGTGAGAGCTGGGTCTGGAAAGACCACCTTTTTTTGTTCATTTACTTGGCAGTTACTGGTGAGAAGATACTGTGGATTTTTTGGTTTATTTTTCATTTTTGTGGGCAGTCTTTGGATTATAAAACTTCTTGTTTAACATTCTTCCTATGTCTGGCTATTATACAGAGATTGTTTGATGTGATCCTGATGTGGTTTGTTTTTTTAAAAACTTACAGTATTTCCTAAATTTTCTTTCTATATGTCTGGCTATTATACAGAGCGTGTTAGATGTGATCCTGCTGTAGTTTGTCTTTTTAAAATGTTAGGGCCAGATTTCCTCTGTTTCTGTGTGTTTGTATAACATTGTTACACATTTTTAGCTAGCAAATACAGGAGGCCAAACTTTCTTTTGCATCATTGCCTTGCTCTAGGATTCAGCTGATAGAAACTGCTCATTGGGCACCCTAGCATTGTAAAGTAGGCATGGTCTACCTGTGAAAGGTGGAAAATGAAAATAAATATATGCTTGTCCAAAGATTTTATTTCTTCCTAAATGGGAGAGCAGAGGATGATGGAAATAGACTGGACTCACCCCACTGGAACTTTATAAACCTCTAAAATCTTTTTGCTTCTGCCTTAAAGGTGATATGCAGTGACAACAGGGTGCCATCATGGTAGCTTTGTACCTTGTATAAATATCATGACATGTAAAAAGCTAGAATTTGTTCTTGTGGGGGGTTTTTTTGTTTGGTTGTTGGTTTTGGTTTGGTTTTTATGTGTCTGGTTGTTTTTTTTTTGTTGTTTTGTTTTTAACTAACTCATTTTAAAATTAATTTTGCCTCATTTTTTAACCAATGCTTAAGGGCATCACAGCTTTCTTGTGTGTTTGTTAGCTTATCCATTAGCTGTCAGTAGGGATTATTCTTCCTATTCCAGAACTAGCACTGAGGCGCAACTCAGGTTGAGTGAAAACGGCCACAGAGGAGGCAGTTGTACAGTTTGGAAAGTAGTGGTCACATCTTTAACTGTACTTAACAACTAAATAGTCTTTTCTTGTTAATATTATCCTGATAAAGAAAAGTTTTCTTCTTTTTTTTTTTTTAATTTTGATTTTTTTTCCCCTTTAACTTTCATGGCTTCATGTGCATATTCATGTATGTATATAGGCACAGATGTACTACAAAATTTTCTGTTGAGATTCTTGCCAGCTAACAAACTTCAGAGATGCCAGCGGGAGAGTGAGCATTAGCTCTTGACCTTCTACTGGCAATTTCACCCTCTTCAGGCCCCCCTACAAGTCCTGCTCTGTGCAAGACTTGCCTTATGCGTACAAGTCTGAGATTTCTTCCAAGTAACTTATTTTAAGAAGCTTAGCAGTCATTATCTTTCCAATATCTTCAGGAGGTAAATTGGAAATCTTGGTGATAATTCTGAGTCTGAAATTCTTTTACTTCTACAAGAAAAACAACTGTGGGCTCTTATTAGAGGAAAACATCCTTTTTAGGCAGCTTGTAGTGGTCCTAACTGGAGGTCTGTTTACATCTAGGCTTTAGTGAGCAACCTGAGCAGATACAGGTCTACACTGTTCTGTACTGTGCCATGCTGTACTGGACACATTACTTGGCCTTGATGTCTGCACTATGCTCCATACATCTCTTGGTGCAGGATAAGCTTAGCTGGCTAACCACGATGGAAGACTCTGCAGGCAGCACCTATGTGTCCCTGCTGGTGATACCAGTGGCATGTCTTTATCATTAAGTGAAACGAAGTGTTTTCATATAAACATGCTTTCATGCAATAGTACAAAGATGAATAGGGTTGCTTACTTCTAAGAAAATTCTATAAAAACTCAAATATGATGCTGGCAAACCTCACCAGGGGTAGCAAATCTCTGCAGCATGCTGTGTCCATCAAATGCTGTAACATCTCAGGGTTCCCAACATCAGGAGAGATGTAAATGTTTATAACATGCTATCATTTTTTCTTGGAGATTAATAAAATCTTTCTTGACAGTGCCTTTCTTGCTGGGATTCAGAAAGACAGAAAACTCGCAGGTGCAAAATAAAGTCTTCTTGGAAAGTGGATTTTCTTTGTGCTTCTCTTTTCCTTAAAAAGTAAAAGGTATGCCAAGTGAATTTCTATTGAAAAGTATTGTGGAAAAGCAGCTCTCTGAAAAAGTAGCAAATAGAGTAAGAAAGACTTTTATTAAAAATTAACTCAAATTCAAGATTTTTAAAGGTTCTCTCTTACTTCTTTCTCATCCTTTATTATACATTGAGGCATGTTGACCAAATTTTTCCGAATCTCTGGCCATAAACCTTCCTCAGATTCCAATGTGTTCTGTTTTGTTGTTGCAAGGTAACATTGTGCAATTTAATATCAGCCATGGGCATCAGATACTCCCATATTCTCAGGAGAGAACAAGACGTAACTACAACTGGAAGAAAACTCAGGTGTTAGACATTATTTCCATAGAGAAAAGTGTTTTGATATACAGCTGGAAGATACAGTAGGATAAAGCATTAGCTAGCATGTCTGGGAAGTTGTAATGCTAGCACATCATTGTTGTGTTTTCTCTACAGAATAACACGTTTTGTTATCTCTCTGTCAGTGACTTTCTGCCCAGCTCTTCAGTGGATAAGAAGGTTTAGTGGGTAATTGCTCAATTTAGTCTGTTGATATGAAAAAAAAAAAACCAAACCACCAAAACTAACCTCTTCCTGATTTTCCTGTTAAAATTAGCTTAGTTAGGAAGGGCTTGGGGTGGGCTTGGTTTTTTTCTAAGTGTCTAAGTGGTAGAACGTTTCAGTGCTAACTACTCAGGAGCCTGAGATCTAGTTTACAATAGGGAAGAAAGTATAATACATTTGGAATGAAACGATCTAAAGCCATGTATAAACATAATAGTGCTCCTTTATATAAACAGTAAGCATAATTTTAAAATGGTATTAGCAACAGTGAGTGATTTTGACATGTAAAGAGAAATTCCTAAAACTGGCTGTACAAAGCAACATTTGAACAGAGAAAAAGTGCACAGAAGTCTAGAGGGTTGTCTCATTTCAAGAGCTTAAGCATTCAGGAATATGTTTATATTTAGGCTCTGATTTTTCTGACAGTTTTATTTTTCCTTTCGACAGTAGAGATGCAGTGATAGTGTTTGAAATTGAACTGATTTAAAAGTGACTACCTACCTGATTTGTGTAGTATTAGTATGAGGAAGAAAATAAATGGATTGAATTATGAGCAGAAGTTGCTGTTTCTTTTAGATGTATTCTAAATGCTGCAGTAATCCTAGACTCCTTATGAATATCTGGATCAAAGACCAGGCTAGAATTTCGTAACTTGCAATTTCAGATTTGTTTTGAATCTGGTAAGGATAGAGAGAAGCTGCTGGTATCCTGGCAAAGCAGCCTCTGAGCAGTTTATTTAAGATGATGAGATAGCCTGTCTGACCTCATGTACTACACAAGGCTAAGAATAACTGTATTTTCCATCTGAGGTCTAGCAATTAGCTCATTCTCTGCCTGGTTTGCTTTTCTGTGCAAATCTTAACTGCTCCTTTTAGATGATCTATTTCTTGTGATTTCCTAACCTTAAGAAGATTCATAATATTGACCTTCATTAGTGCACAATTTTGGTCAAGCAGCAAAAGATAGGGATCATTAAACTACTTTTTCTTATTTATTTTTTGGAATAAAAGAAGTAAAATTGCAACCTAATACATCGATCTGGAGATTTGTGTAATTTTTATGCAGGAGCTGCCAGAATATATTAGCAAATACTTGGCAATGTTTTACAGGAAATATAGACATTAAATATATTCTGCTAGTTATGTGTATTCTTCCAGAACTTAGACAGACTCGACACAGGAGATACGTGTCTTAGATGAAGCATTGTTGGTTAGCTAATTGTATTTGCAGGATTTTAGTTCTTTATTTAAAAACTGTTAGTTATTGGTGCTAAAAGGAAATTAAAACCTAGATCCAAGAAATGATAAGCAGTGAGCAAAAGGAAGTGAGCAGAACAGGGTCCTACTCACTATAGGCTATGTAGGAGGTTTATGGCAAAGGTAAAACCATTAGGGAAAATATCAGTGAAGACTTCTCAGACACCTGTTTTTCCCTTTAGGAGAAATCAGTAGAGCCTTACCCTTTTTTCTGGTTTTTCTGAGAAGTAACGGCCATAGATAAATGGGGACCATTTTGGTTTTGCAGCATGACCTTCCCATTTCTTTCTTGTCTTTACACCTTCCATCTTGTCTGTCATTGTTCCTTGTTCTTTCACTTCCTCCTCTCTGGACTAAACCTTCTTCATTTGGATACTTCTGCTCCAGAATGCACCAGGCCACAGCTGATGACTATGCATGATATTTTCTTGACTCATTGTGCAGCACACTTCTGGACAAGGGTTGACATCTTTGAGGTAATCTATTATAATTTTAGTTGTCTTGGTACTTTTATAAGCTGCTTGAAAACTTGCTACATGATAATCTGGGTTTTGTCCCAGTCCCCTCCTGTGCACTGTTATTAATCTTCCAGGCCATTTATTTCTCTTGCATAACATTATAAGAAGCAGAAAAGCCCATTTATCTGAAAACACTTTATTTACTTACAAGTTTTTTTAAGCAACTAAATCATTAACATTTATAGATACTTTCATGGGAGCATTGTTTTTATCCCTTTCATCTCTATGATCAATACCTATAAATTCTTATTAGTGTTTTTCCAGGGTGTCTTCAAATTCAGATGTACATCACTTTATTACACTAGATGTAAATCAGGATTTGATTTTTTCTTTCTTTTTTATTTTTTTCTTTTCCAAAGACTCAACCCCTAGCAAGTTAAATAGGTTTGTATTAAACGTATCCATTTCAAACCAATATTTCAGGACTTATCCTCTTCACTTTGTCTCTAGTGTTCATCATCTCCATACTTTTCGAAAGAGTTATTGACCAAAAGAATTAGAACTAAAGAAGGCATTATTTCCAAAACATTTAGCAATGTAGACTGATGGAAAGTGCCGAGACTGCATATCAGCTTCACAAGATCAATTTATTCTCTGTTTGTTTATATGCTCTTCCTTGATTTGAGCAGTCAGAAAGTCTTCCCTCATGTTTTCAGCTCAGGGAAGTCATAAAAGATGATTCATACATCCTTAATCCTTCTATTTGCTGGACAAAAAGAAATAGGCTTACCTTCACATCAAGAATTGTTAATCCATTGTCCTGGAGTTGTTAACAGTGAGGTTTTGTTTACAATTGAATTATCTGCAGGTGATAGTACCATATGTCAGATGGGATGTTGATCTAAGGTCTTATGATTACTTGTCACCTATTTTCATGATTCTGGACAAAGACATAATGCAAAAATAATGTATAGAGAACAGAACCTCATCAAATGTGGTATATCACATGGTAATAAAACTAACACCATCCTCTAACCCAAACTTGCCTGAAGCATTTTTTAAAACTGAGTCCAGTAATTATATGTGAAAATTGTCAGTCCCTATTCTTGTAAATAACATTTAATAAGTCTGTTTTTATCAAGTTACTGGCAGGGTCAGAGAAAAGGAAGGGTCCAATCTGGTACCACTAAACTCAGTATGCCCGGGATTTTGCCCTAAGAAAGTTTTTTTGAAAGTTACAAGCATAAAATCAGGAGATGATTGTTGAATTTGTTAGTCAGTTGTTTCTATCAGGTTCCACCACAAAAAGAATGGTCCAACCACTACATTTCAAAGATCTGTGATATTACAATACAAAAAGAGTCTGACCTCAATTATATTAAATTAAATAACTCTGAAACAGTGGAAATGCTATAAAATGAGTCTTAAATCAGAATGGAAGAGTCAGTTCTAACAGAGTTTATATATTTGTTCTTTAGATATTGCTAGATTTCTCTTTCTATACAAAATTCACCAGCTCTGGCTCCATAGTTGCAGCTTTTAATGGAAGGGCAAGAGGAAAGTTCAATTAAAAAGAAGAACATTTAAAATTACATACAGAAACCACACAATTTCTAAAATGGTTTTTAATTTCTTACTTTTAATTACATTAAACTTGGTGCTTATACTAGTTTCTGGAATTCATTGGCACATGAATCAATGACATTTAAAACCTGATAACCTGATAAAAAGATGAGGTATTTCCTATATGTTTTTTTTTGTTGTTGTTGTTTTAAGAATATCCAGACTTAAACTATGTGTATGATGGTTGAATTCTGATGCAATTCTCTACCTACTGCAGACAAAGGGGAATCTAGTACTGAGGATTTCATGTCTGCACATGGAAGAGTTCCTGCAACTTCTGATATGCCTGTTTAAAGAGAAGATTCTGGTCTGTCTAGCCAATCAGTAAGTTCTTGTGGGACTTTTTGTAACTTCTGTTAATAAGTGGTACTGTAACTCTTCTTTCTTTCACTGTCTATTTTGGTTCTTTTTGCTTGCCTATTTATTTAGTTATTTATTTATTTTAATGTAATGGAAAACCTTTTGCTTTGTGTGTATTAGAACAGTTCAGTTATACTTGAAAGGAAAACAACACAGTTAATTTTGCACTGCCTCCATTCTATATTCTGAAGCGTATCTACATTAGAGTTATGCTGCAGTGAAATGCAAAAACAAGTGAACCAAAAGTAAACTAGTCAACTCAGAAAGCAATAGCAATTTTGCTAGTGCAGTTTGGTGCACAGCAAGGACTGATTATCCTATTACCTGTAGCTAAATTAAACTGTACTGAATTCCAAACAGAGTTGACGCTCAAAGGGAAGGTACTGTATAGACATACCCTGTGAAAATGTAAACATTTTGTAGCATTTGTAAAGGTAAGAGTGATGAATTTTGAGATATATTAAAGAATTCATTTATAGGAAGATGAAATAAAGCCATGAAAAAATAATATTATTTAAAGCACGAAGCAGAGTTAGAAGAGCTTGATTTCTAGTCTCTGACATATCGAAAGACCTGGAACATCTGGCTACTTATTGAAATATTACGGAAAAGCAGTTGTCTATAGCAGGAAGAACAAATCGCTTTGAGGATCTTTTGCTTTCAAAAAGTATTCAGACAAGTTAAAAGCTGTATTCCTTTTGGACCTATGTTAATCATAAAAAAAATATTTGCAAAGTTCATGGCTTGCTCATGGTAATAATGATAGATTTCATGGGTTAACATGTTAAAAGAAAAAACTTATTAAAGATTCTATTATCTATGTTGCTTAAGCAAATTATTATCAAAGACTATACACGTTTTCTCAAGGGTAAAAATAAATACAAATTAACATGTCTCGCAACTTGTGTTTCATTAATTCTTCACATCACTGCAACGTCAAGCAAAGTTCTCACCCAATTGCACTTGACAGCATATAGTACAACAGATTCTCAATTGGTGTACATCTGTTGACTTCAAGGGAATTATGCTGATTTGTCCCAGCAAAAGATATTCTCTGAGTTGTTTATATTATCATTCTAGGCTTCATTTAATTTTGCAGAATTTTTAAAATCAAAATGCAACAAATGTTAACCCAATTATTTGCTTTTGCACTTGCTTCTTTTGCTGTTTGTCAATAGGATGAAGGCACCTGATTCTCAAATACCTCTCCATATATCTTGAGTTAGAAAGTAACTGCACTTTTCTGAAATACAAAAAAGGTCACTGAAATAATTTGCTTTATCAACATAATTTTAAATCTATTCAGAGCACTTTGTTTAACTTCCATTTCCTGCTTACCAAGTCTGCAGACAGAAATGATTTTATGTTAAAATGTTTGCCTTCCAAGTCTGTCTATTGTAATAATTAAAAAAATAGTGTGATCATTTACGCTTTACAGTCTTTAGTCCTGGAGGACCTCCAAGCACATCTCATTTTTTGGTAGTAGCAACTCAAATGACAGCATAAAGTGAGGAGAATGGGTTAGCAATAATAGCTTGTAATCTTCCAGTAACATAATGTTCTTAGTCTTCCCCACAAAGATGTAGCTGAAAAATGGAGATAGTCACTAATTAGTGTTCCAAAACCATCAAGTTTTAGAAATGTCTGTTGAAACTACTTGGTTTATGCAACAAAATGTAAATCTAGTTCTTTCTGTATGCTAATGGCAACCATGAAGACAGAGATCACAAATGTTTGGCTCATTTACAACTGTGTCATCTCTGCTGCTGAAGACAAAGCATAGTTTGAGAATATGTGGTCGGGAAACAAATCTTGGCTGCTTTGCCTCACATCTGCATGTCTAACAGAGGCTCTTCAGGCACCCAGTTATTACACATACTGGCAGGAGAAAGATACTAACAAGGTTATTGGAAAGCTGCTTAGTTGTAATGGAGAGCTATAGAGGTGAAGTTAGTGCTTTTGAAAGTCTTTGAAGATGACAAAATAACCAAGACACCCTCAAATGTGCTTTCAGTGTTCTGCTTTTGAAAACGTGCGTAGGTCTGTCTGGCATATATTTCTGTTTTCTTCCAAACTGTTTTTTGCCAAGGGTAGTAAATGTCTGTGTACAGCTTCCTGGAAAACATTATACCTGTAAATCACAACTTTCTTTCATTTGCGCATTCGTGTGTATCCTCTCATATTTTTTAGACAGCTTCCTTCTGTAAAAGGGAAGGCCAGACAAATTAGAGCTTTTGCTGATATTTCTGGTTATCAGTGTTCTCTCCCTCCCAGCCATTGCTTTTAAAGCTTGTGTTATTCCAGGCAGCAGCTGGATGAAATTCATTGTCCCTTCAGAGACTGATCCTTTTCCAGAATGTCTTCTCTCTTCAAAAATAATGATCTCTTTTCTGTATGTTGGGAGGCTAGTATGCATGTATCACTTCTCATGTCTTATGTATGATCATGAACTTTTCAATGACTCTTTTGTGACCTTTATGCTGAGGTAGTTTTCTTGTTTTCACATGCAGCTATGCTTACTCTGTTTTCATAATCAGTGAGGGAGTCAAATAGAAAAAATTGTCCTCTGTTCCCAAGCAAATGAAAATGTCATCTCTGGAGTGAGTTCTTTCTCCAGTGAGAAGTAAAAATCACCAGTTGTGACTGAGGAATCTTGAAAGATTCAGAGTTCCAGTCCAGGTGCTTTCCTGAATTGTCTATGTCTTCAGCATCATTCTTTTCTCACCCAGAACAGTTTTATTCCAGTTTAACATCATTGACCTTCCTGTATTATTCCCTATTTACAAAGATGTAAGGTAGAAATCATGCCCACATGGTGCAAATATGTGCTGAAAACAGTAATAGATTTTTTTTTCTTGTTAGTTTTATAACCTTTTTTAGCATGAAGCAGAAATGCTTCAAGGAGCACTTCTGTTTCTGAATCTGAGTGGCAACGAAAGCTCAGAGGTCTTTGGAAATGAAAGAAAATTCTTTCAAAAGTACATTAGAATGCTTCAACTGAAGAGGAAAAATAAAATCCTCAGTGAGGAGTTTCTGTTTTTTTCTCAACAGATATACTTCTTAAATTCTTGTCCTTTTAATTCAGCCTCAAACCTGCAAATGGTCCATCATTTAAATTCCTAGTTTTCTCTTTAAATATGCAACCATTGTGCTTAGTTTTATGACCTTCAAAATACTTTGCAAAATATTGCAAAACGTGACATATTTTTTATCAAGGAAATTATTGCTATTGCGTTGCATTGTTTGGGGCTTTTTTTCTCCTTTACCTTTAGCTATGTTTTAATCTCCTAATTTGATTCATTTATGAGACTGTGGTTAGACAGAGCAATGTCAGTTATCCTATGGATCCTTTTGTTACTGCTTCTGGCTCTGCCTTGAGAAGGAGGGAAAGAAAAAAGCATGAAGAGAAAGTTAAACACATCTTTTACTAATGTGGTGATGAACAGTAGTGATATAGCCTCATTGTGCACTTGTGGCAGGGGACAACACCACTAAGTAACAAAACAGGGTGACATGAGCAAGCAAGAGTAAAATGAAAAGAGTATGTAAAGAAGGGGAATGTTCCCATAAATTCAAAATTAAGGTCCTTCAATTTCTGTAAAATGAGATCCCCATGGTGAATACCTGGTAAAGCATCAGCCTTTGCTATTGTTTTTTATTAAAAACTCTAAGGAGAGAGAAATTTACTCATTTACATTTTGGGGATTGACTCCAAGCTCTTGCTTATTTAATTTCCAAAGCAGTTTTTTCATGAATGTCTTTAACAGGTAGCATAAGCTTCAGCAGGGAATCCTGGCAGTGCAGTTTATTTTCTTTTTATAGCATTAATAAGTGGTACATTTAAGAACAGGACAACTTTTTATCATTTCTATAGTCCCTAAGATTCTTACTGCTATTAAGTGTACATCAGCAGAAAGACTACCTGCCTTTGCTGAAAGGGGGAAGGAAAAAAAAGCTAATAATGCTTCCTGCTCCACAGCCTTTTATTTGTTTAGAATTTGATCAACTATTACTTTCAACAGGAACTTGAATATCAGAACTATTTATACAGGGATTTTCAGTGGTCCATTAAAGAGAGATTAATTCCAAAGTTCACTATTTGCTTTATTTGCAGAGCTGCTTCAGTCCAAATCATTCCACAGAGATGTATTTTTCCTTTGTGCCTCCCTGTCCCGATTCCTCTGTGAGATGTAATGTAATGCTTGCAGAGGTAAACATCTCACATTCTATCATCAAAACTCTCTTCTCCCATATTAGTATAGGAGACACATGATATGCCTTTGTTAAGATGATTATCTGGGATCTACAGAATTTGCTTCTGGGTGAAAGATAAACTAACAAAAGGGAAATTTTACAGAATGTTGTTGCTCAGCTCTTCATATCTCATCTGAGAGACATACAATGCAGAAACGATAATCCTTTGAAGATAGATCAATTTCCTCTCTCCTGTGTGAAGGGCCCCTCAGCTGTAGAAGCAATGATGATTTCCAGAATAAAAATCTCTGTGTTCTGGTGGGGAACACAAGAATTAGGGATAGAGCAGGATAAAGCTAAAGGAATCGTTGTTTGGTTTATTTTGCCTCTTTTTTCTTTTCCTTGTTTTCTTTGTTTTTTTGTTTTTTGGTGTTTTGTTTGGGTTTTTTTTAGCCCTTACAGGACCAGGGTCTGAGGTAGGAGCAAGCGGAAAGGAAAGATTATTCTCTCTGTCTCATTTCTGTTTTGCCTAGCACCACCATTTGAGCTATATCCTCAAGTCTGTATTCAGACATTTTACCATCTGCTCATTCTATATGTATTTAACTAATTGCTTGCTCTAATGATTGAGACGATAGCAATATTCTTAGATGCTGTTTGTTTTATGCCTTATATACCCTCTGGGGCTCCCAGAAGTAACTGGGAAAGGAAAAGTAAAAAGAAAGGGAAAGGGAAGGGGAAAGGGAAGGGGAAAGAGAAATGAAAAAGGAACGGAAAAGGGAAAGGGAAAGGGACAAGGAAAGAGAAGGGAAAGGGAAAGGGAAAGGGAAAGGGAAGGGAAGGGAAAGGAAGGGAAGGGAAGGGAAGGGAAGGGAAGGAAAGGAAAGGAAAGGAAAGGAAAGGAAAGGAAAGGAAAGGAAAGGAAAGGAAAGGAAAGGAAAGGAAAGGAAAGGAAAGGAAAGGAAAGGAAAGGAAAGGAAAGGAAAGGAAAGGAAAGGAAAGGAAAGGAAAAGAAAGGAAAGGAAAGGAAAGGAAAGGAAAGGAAAGGAAAGGAAAGGAAAGGAAAGGAAAGGAAAGGAAAGGAAAGGAAAGGAGACAAATTATAGAGTTAGTAAAGCAGATACATTTTTTTTTTCCATGCACATCTTCTTTTTGCTAATTTCTCTGTGTCTAAAATGTCTGCATGGAAAGTTATGATTGTGCCTCGATAGTTATGAAAATCAGAATTATTTGGGATCCTGTTTCTCACATGGAGTATAGAATCTGTGGTCCTATATATGAATGTCACAGTTGGTGCTGTGCTGTTTTCATGAAAATTCACAACTGGCTTTGCCAACTGAGGCAAGAGGGTATAATACAAAGTGTAGAATTACAAGAGAAAATATTTATTAATGCAAATGAGGTGTACATTCATACTGGGGCACCTTGAATGTGGTTCAACATGATTTGACTAATCGCTTACACCCACATTACTAATGGCTAATCATAATAAAACATTGCAAAGCAACTATATTTTTTTTCATCTTTCTTTTCATCCAGATATCCCTGGGATTGGTCTTACTGTAGTGACTTATTTATGATGCTAGATGACACTGGTAGGGTTTCAAAAGTGTGTCATAGTGGTTAGGATGCTGGTGTTATCTGTTGTTCAGGGGTATCCTTTCTCCTTCATGGACAGCTCTAAGCTTCCAAGAATCAAAGTCCTTATTTCCAGGGCCAGGGTGTCTTCTAGTTTGTTTTACTTTGGAATAAAGAATATCAAAATCTCCAGTAAAATTCCACTAACTCATTACATTACAGTATATAATGTGAGCTAAAATATATCTATATACACAGTTAATACATATGCATACTGTAAAAAGTGATTAATATAATAGGGAAGGGAACTTACATACACTGTACAAGATACAGCTCTAATGAAAAAGCAGAAAAGTACGTGGATAGATTGACATCTTTTTGATTGAGATTGTCCTTTACTTGTCACAGCTAGTCACACTGTATTTATATTTGTAGAATATTTTTCTGCTTTCAAAAAAAAAAAAAAAGCCCTCTTAAAGTCTACATTCCTTAGTGTTTGGCTTTGCAACAAAATCTGAGTGATGGACACCGATATTTATGTGAGCACAAAATTCAAGTATGAATGTGATGGCTAGATCTTAGAGAACACATATCATGAGGTGATTTACCCAAGCAGAAAAAGAAAATCTGTTAGAATACAGGGTAAAGTTTACATCATCCGATATCAAAGGTTTGGTTTTGCTTCAGTTTCAAGACTTGAAAAATGGGAGGTCAAAGAAAGAAAAGGATTTTAAGAAAACAGTAAAGACGGCAACAAGCTTGATCATATGAAGAAAAGTCAAAGAGTTTAAAAAGAGAACAAATAATTTCTGTAAGAAGATATTAACAGATGTTAATATATGAGGTTTTCTTTTATTGTCCATCACTGATTTTCTTCACTCTACAATTTTCAACTGTCTCCATTGTCTAATGCATACTTTCATCACGTCTCTATTTTAATATCCTTTAAAGCTGCTCCCATTATCACCCTCTTATCTTAAAACTTTCTTCCTATCCTTTTGTTTTACTAATTGTTATTTTACCTTCTGATCCCTTTTATGTTTCCTCTTTAGATCACTTGACTCTATTTTCTCCAAATATGCGTTTTTTTTCTCATTCTTATGTTTTCTTTCATCTTTAAATTTGTATTGTATCTCCAGTTCTTCTTTTCTTTAGGGTTGAGCTTTGTTTTTTTTTTTCTTCTTTTTCTCCCTCCTTCTCTTCCTTCCCTGAAAATGACCCATGACCAGAAATGACTCCTTTAATTTGTTTCTATTTTTCACGTGCCTTTTTAAACCTTCTGTACCTTTTTTCTTTTTTTTTTTTTTCACTTTTTTTTAATTTTTCTGTCTTCTTATTTTCTTTTGTAGCTGGCACATATACACAACACTAGCTGTTTTTCATGATTGTAGCTCAGTCAGCTCCAAAGATATGTGTTACTCTGGTAAAACAAAAACAATAAATCAGAATAAAAATTATAGGAAATCAAGTGCACTTTCTGGATGAGGAGCTTCAGTAATTGAATTGTTGCATAAGCACTAGGTGAGGGGAAGGAGTATAAAGTGCCTGACATAGGACTAAGTGGAATTACGGAGTTGTTTAAATTGGATTTGAAGACTTAGCTAGTGACTAAAACCTGGAACATATGGAAAGCTATCCCTGTGAGCTACTTGAAACAATATCATGTTTGAATGCTAAGTCTATGCATTTTCCAAGTGAGGTACTGTTTTGAAAAGCATCCCTATGAACACTGTCCTGGATGGCCATCTATAGCAGAAGGTAGTTCCATGTAAAGGCATTGCTATTTAAGTGTAAAGTGTCTTTTACAGCTGTTTTTAAAGATAGCTCATGAGAGAATATGGAGAACAGTTGTACTTTGAAAGAAGTGTGGTACTTCCTGAAAATACCTGACACAGTGAAAACATTTAAAAAATACACAAGAAAGGTTTAGAAGGAGTTTCGGTCTGAGCATCATATTTCCACTCTTGTTATGGAGCAAGGTATCAGGTTCACTGAATGCAGAACCTAAAAGCAGTGCATAAAGACATCACAGTAAATGTGCTTGGGGTAGCCCCAGGATCATCATGATACATGTGAATTCATGTTTTACCACAGCAACATCAGGAAGCAGCACCTTTCTGCATCAGGCAATACGAAGACCTAGAGTCTAATAAATAGTTTTCACCCATGTGAAAGTTTTTGCAGCCTTTCACAACTGAGGTGTGTGTGTGTCACTATGATATGCGCCAGTCTCAACTGTCTCAGTTTCTGGTTTTTAAAATAAGGAGAGTCCTTAAAAAGGCACTGGGAGTTAAGACCTGTTAATGACTGTGAAATTATGAAGGTATGGAAAAGAAAGATTAAACTGTTTTTTTAGCTTTTTAAAAGAATGTTGCAAAATTAATAGGTCCACATTTGCTTGGAACCACGTAGGCAGGACTGAAAAGGGCCATGGGAGATCATTTTGGATAGCTGGGCTATCCATATGCATAATATTTTCCATTAGTTCACTGACTTGATACAGAATTACTTTGCAGAATATAAGTCTGCTGTACACTCCAGGGTCTCTGGATGCCTCTTTTCAACTTAGCCAGGGCAAATGAATAAGCATTGTGTCTGGATTGCAGCAATATAGTGTCCAGGACATAGTCCACGCTTTCTGCTGGAATTTCCTAATGAGACATGTGGGAGCCCCTAACTTAGAAAGAGTAGCAAATGCTGGCGATGTTATAAGTGTAGAAATTGAATATGATTGAGAACGTATTGGTGTGATAAGCAGAACTTTAAATCATTCAGAGCTAATTTAGAGAGAAACCCACCACAGAATGATCCCACAGCTGGCATAATGACTAGCCTATATTGACAAATGAAAAGAGTCAGTTCAGCAAGAGAGAGCCAGTATACATTACCACTTATAATTTATTTCCCAATTACTTCCTCCCAAATAAGGGGACATTAAAATAGACGTAAAGGGGAAGAACTCAAAATTATGTTCAGTGAGAAGTGAAAAATCTTGCTTTTGTCTTCTAGCTCCTGGAATATACATTCATACATAAGAAAACCAGACAAGAATTATTCTCTGTTCTCATAGAAACTTTTTTTTTTTTTTTTATTCCTTTGTATGGCTGGAGTATTGCATTTAACGATGACATGGGCTCAGAAAGAGAAAAAGATATATCAACATAAGCCTGGGACAGACAGACATGAAGTAAGCATTAAGCACAGGTCTCCAAAGGTGAAAAGCTAATGAATTAAAAACTGCTGCTCTTTCTGTCTTCTTGCTCTGACTTGTTAATTGCAGAGAGTTATGCATGATCTATACTTCAAGTCAAGTGGGCAGAAGGAAAGGAAGTTGCTAAAGTAGGTGACAACAGTTAAAAATTACACTAAAAATAACCCAGTCCTTTTACAATATATTATTTTCAAGTGCCTTGGGACGTCATGTTACATGAAAAATGCTGTGCTAATGAAATTGCTATCTCTTCTCATAATAATTGACTTTATTATTCCCTTTTTTCCTAACTGGTAATAAGTGGAGAAGAGACAGAAGATAGAAGCCTCCCACTTCTTGAAGTCCAAAGAAAGGGAAAGATAGTAAGAAAATTCTCTGGGAATGATGTAAGAGAACATGAAATTATGGAGTTATAGGCAGCAAACACACACATGATTTTGATTAGTTTGATTCTTTCTGATGAATAAGAATTCAGATAGGAGGAGTAGCTAAGTACATCGCTAAGGATAGAGGGACTTAAGTCATGTTATGGGAAGACTTGTAATTTTAAAGGTGTTGTCTTACTGGGTTGTGTGTGGTTGGTATTTCTTAACACAAAAATCTTCTGTGGTAGGTGCTGGAAAGAAGTAATAATAATGAAAAAGACATATGACTTCAGTAGTAATCAGAGATGGCATTGGGTAGAGACCTTTCTTATGGTTGTGTTATGTGTTGGTGGGTTGACAAACAGACATGAGAGGAAGTTACATGGAGGTATGCCCAGAATTAACAGTTTATTACAAATACAATTTAGTTGGAAGGCTGGAAGGGGAGGTTGTTGGCATTTACTTATTTTGAAAAGAACACCTACAGACAATTTATTCGTTTTATCTTCAACAGTTTTATTTATTTTTTTTTCTCCCCACATTTTTGTCTTCATTCTTCTCAGACACTAAAACTTTCCAATTTAAATATAGGGGTCAGGGTTTATTTGCTTGAAGAAGGGATCATATGTGAAATACTTGTATGTTTTCTTCCTGATATTTCAGTGGGAAAACTGATAATAAAATTAATTCTTGATACCCCTTAATTCTAATTTTAATCAATTTTGATTGAACTGAATAATGAAAGCTTCTAACTTCCTGTACATACTTGATCTATGTGTGGACATGTACCGCATCATGACGTATACTAACACAGCATAGGTAAAGAAGCAGTTATCTGTCTGTAATTCATGTGGCTGAAAAAATGTACGTCCATTCAGCTTTTATTGTTTCCATTTAGAGCAGGAGGGAGAAAGAAGATGGCCACATAAGGACAAAAAGGGAGCTTGCCCAGTTCACATAGCATTACTCTTGCAAAAGAACAGACACAGTGAGTAAATGACAGAATTTAGGAAGTGTTAGGGTGAATTTTGAACAATGCCAAGAGTAAGTATATCAGACGAGTCATCCAGTGAGCAGTCATCCAGGTAAGTATGGAAGTCCTCCTGAGAATTAAATGAAATAAGATGTTATGTAAAAGCGTACATGATTTGAGTAATTTTGATTTTTAAACTACAGAAAGTATTTCTTCACCAGTATCCAGGTCAAACATATACTGTAATGATTTCCTTTTAACTCCCTTTGCAGTACAGGTTTAGTAACCTAGCTCCGCAGTCCAGGAAAAGAGTTTGTTAAATCTTAATAAATGTAAGGTCTGGTGACTTGCCTGACCTCAGATCATTTCTAAGAACAAGTCTATTTACCACTGACCAAATAGTCATGACTATCTCAAGGTGTATGATGGTTCTGAGACTGTGATGAACAAGCAAGTTTGCAGTATAATTTCTCAGATATGGCTTTCTGTTGATTTCTATTTACATTCTTTGTTCTGTTTAAGCTCAGAAGGTTGAAACTGAGGAAGCGAAGAACACTTTTTAAAATTCTGAAAAACAAATTACTTATTAATGTTTTACTTAAATTAACTAAATGTTTTAAATAAATAATTAAATCTACTTAGATTTATTAAATTAATATTTAACATTTTTTTTTTTTGGTGGTATAACGTTGCTGTGCTGAGTCTCTGAATAGTGTGATTGGACAGGGCAGGAACAATAGGAAGAATTTTTCATACATTTGAAGCTTAGAGAAGAAAGATAGGTTTATAAGGCTGCTCCACAGGGAGCAAGGTTTATTGGGAAATTATGAAACTGTAATCAGAAAATTAGAAACATCATGAGGAGACCTATGTGTTCTGAACTAAATTCAGCTACAAAGTAAATACTAGTGCAAGTGTCCTTTAAAAAGAACATCATTTGGTACCCTCTGTCTGAGCTAGGAGAAGAACTAGGCATCTTTTGTCTCAGCAGCTTATAGTCTGAACCTTTGCAGAGCTTCTTCCTCCCTTTTTGTTCATTTTCAGCTGAGGAGAATCAGTACTCAAAGTTATCAGGTTATTAATTTAAACTATTTTTTAAACATGTAACTTGAAATGTCATGTATTAGGTTATCATCATCATCTAGTTGCTAATGACAGATTTCCACAAAACCACCCATAACATTTAATGTATAGTTCTGCATAATCATTAAAGTTTACTATTACATTTTTTTCCATTATTTTCTTTAAAAAAATCAATAAAAAGTGATGGGGGTGTATAATACTTCCTTTGGGAGTGACAGAGTTAGAGCTTCAAATGAGCTGGCTGAAGAAAAAAGAGGCAGCAGCTTTGAACAGGCTTTTGGTGCTACTTTGGGAGAGCTGTAAATTTCCATTGATTGATGCTATGAGATCATTTGGATTTATCCACATTTCTTTATATTGAAAACTCCAGAAGTTTTTTTCACAAATTTAAGGCTCCCAAGTGATGTGTTGTACAATGAAGATCACCCCAAATAATTAAGAACAAACTTTGTAAAATGATTCCCTAGCTAAATCAATGTGGAGTGCATAGTCTGTGATGATCTCAGATTTGAAAGCTCTTATTACATCTTTTTCTGGTGACCCTTGAGGAGTATTACATCTTGTTTGAAAAATCTAAATATGACTGGGTTAGTAGATCTATCCTTTCTTATTTGAGAGCAGGAGTGAAAAAACCAGCTTGGAGAACTTCCAGTATAATCTTTGCAAGCTTTCTGGCATCTGAACTGTTGCCATTGCTGAGCTTGACTTTACACTGAATCGAAATCTTGGAGAGAGATCCTGACTATAAGGCAGATAATATGTGACATGCTGATTCTAGCAGCTTCTCTTAGATCCTAATGTTAGTAACAGGGGGGTGCCTCACTTTACATAACATATAAACACATTCCTTTTTTAAACCAAATGTATTTAAAAGATACATTTAAATACACTAAATGTATTAAAGAGAGAGAGGAAGAGGGAGTGAGCCAAATCTCTCAGAAAACTTTATCTTACTTAGAAAGAAGGAACTGCATTGGGAGTGGTGTTTTTCCAGGATTGGTATTGGGACAGGTGCTGTTCAACATCTTTGTCAGTGACATGGACACTGGGATTGATGCATCTTCATGATGATATGCCAACAATACCAAGCTGTGTGATGTAGTTGACATGATGGAGGGAAGGGATGGGATCCAGAGGGACCTTGGCAGGCTGGAGAGATGGGGTCATGCAAACCTCTTGGAGTTCAGTAAGGCCAAGTGAAAGGTCCTGGGTTGGGGCAATCCCAAGCACAATTACAGGCTGGGTGGAGACTGGATGGAGAGCAGCCCTGAGGAGAAAGGCTTGGGCATGTAGGTTGACAATAAGCTCAACGTGAGCTGGCAATGTGCACTTGCAGCCCAGAAACCCCCTGTGTACTGGGCTACATGAAAAGTAGTATGGCCAGCAGGTCGAGGAAGGGGATCCTGCCCCTCTACTCTGCTCTTCTGCGACCTCTGCTGCAGTCCTGCTTCAGCTCTGGGGCAACAACACAAGAGGGACATGGGGCTGTTGGGGTGAGTCCAGAGGAGGCCATGGAGATGCTGCAGGGGCTGGAGCAGCTCTGGTCTGGAGACAGGCTGAGAGAGCTGGGCTTGTTCAGCCTGGAGAAGAAAAGGCTCTGGGGAGACCTCAGAGCAGCTCCCGGTGCGTAAAGGGGGCCTACAGCAAATCTGGAGAGAGACTTTTTACAAGGGTGTGTGGTGACAGAGCAAGGGGGAATGGCTTTAAGCTGAAAGAGGAGAGATTAGATATTAGGAAGAAGTTCTTCCCTGTGAGGGTGGTGAGGCCCTGGCACAGGTTGCCCAGAGAAGCTGTGGCTGCCCCATCCCTGGCAGTGTTCAAGGCCAGGTTGGACGGGCCTTGGAGCAACCTGGTCTAGTGGAAGGTGTCCCTGCCCATGGCAGGGGGTTGGAACTGGATGAGCTTTAAGGTCCCTTCCCTCCCAAACCATTCTGTGATTCTATTATTCTATAAAAATATTAGATTCATGAAGTACTATTTTAATAATATGCTGAGTTAGGTCCTGAGGTTATAGATAGTTCTCATATGCTTCATGTGAACTCAGGGACTCCTTTATGTTTGGGTCCAAATTACTCATACCTGCATCAATACTATGCAAAGTTTCTTATTAGTTCTAGGCAAGGAAAAAGCTGATAACTTACCCAGTTTCAGCAGTCTGATACCATTTGAACCTTGTAGATTGTACTACAAAGCCCACCCTTGTCCTGTGTGAACTGCGCTGTTAACTGTGTTGGGATTTCTGCAAACATTATAAACTTTATAAGTCAGTAATTTTGCTAACTATATTTTACTGAAATTCAGATGAAAGGGAGGCCTCGAATCTGAATTTACTTTTCAGAACTTACAGACTGAGCACTGAATAAAGAGAAATGTTATGACTAAGTCTTAAGTATTTTAAATCACATAGAGCTTTTTAGCAACAATATGTGACCTATGCATCTAAAAATATTCTCTTCACATGCTAAATAATCTGTGATATCCTCTTGGCATTAGTGAATGTAGCAATGCTGTTTAAATACTGAATTTAATACAAGAACCTTATTTAGAAAAAAAAAGATGCTTTTGATGAGCAGTAGATCTGAGGATTGATTTTTTGTGTTTTGTTGATGGGGTTTGTAATAATAATAACAAATCTGTCAGTTCATAATGAGCTGTTGAAACAGAAGACAGCAGTCTCATACTAAGAAACTGCATCGGATTTAAGAAAAGGACTGGCTGCAGATCACTGTATCTCACAGCTAACAGTTTTTTGCTCAGCTTCCAAGATTTTATAGATTCTTTGGTGTTAAGAAGCACTTGGGATTTAATACATGTAGCTTTAAATAATTGCTGAAGAAATGGAATAAACCAGCTTTGCAAGGGAGGTGTAAACTGATCTGTAGACACTGATTTGTTTAAGCAGAATAGTGCATGATTTTGTGTGACAAGTTCTCGTGGACGTTCAATATTTGCTGTAATTCACAAGTTTATTGCTGTCCTTTATATGTATTTGGCAGAAGTTTGCTCCAGGTTAGCTTCAGTGTATTGCCTGTCATGACTGTTACTGTCTTATTGATTTCTTGTAATTTCTGGATCTTTCTGTTGCCATCTCTTGTCTATGCAATGCGTTACTTTACTGTTTGTAGAGTACTTAGTAGCAGAAGATTCTGTGTCAGGATTATGGTGCTTACATGATATGGTATTACAAGTATTCTAATAACAAAAGCAATGGTAAATGGACAAAATTTCATCTTACAGATGAAAAAGATTATCAGTAACATAGGGTCATGTGATCCAATGAACCAGATAGAAAGGGGCCTTAGGATCTTCTCTGTTCCAGTCCCCTGTTTAAAACAGAGTTGGGAGACATACTGGGCCTGGCTTTTCAAGGATTATTTATATGTAAAACCATGGTGCTGTTCTTTTCTGCTTCATGTCAAGAGAAAAATACCACCTAGGTAGAGCTGTTTGTTTATTTTCTGGGGTCATACTCCAGAAGCTACAATATATGCACGCAGTGATATATGCATGTGCTGCAGGTCTGATTCTGGCAGATTTTGTGTGCTTGCATGTGTCTGTGTGGGCACACACTGTGTGAGTGTGTGAAAGTGGTAGTGCAGCTTCCTAATGAAACAGATAAGGAAGTTCATCTTGCTTACTCTATGTACATCATTAGATCATTCCCCATGAAGAATAATAGGATACTGTCTTCACAGTTACACTTTTGTCCTTCCTCAGGAATAGCAAAATTCACATGCATGGTTTCTCAGGTACTGAATGTCTTTCCTGAGCTTTCTGTTTACAGCATACCTTTGGCACAGTAGCTGTTCAAGTATATCACAGTTTAAGCTAAGAAATATTCTGTAGCTTCTGAATTTGTGAAACTTTCCGAAACTTCAAAACAACTTACCATTTTAATAGACCAAAATGCCTTGAACATGTGGGGACAAAATTGCTAAACTTTCAATATTTTTTTTATAATTATTAAAAAAAAAAAAAAAAGATATATTAAAATGCTGGGTTTTCTGGTCAATTGAATAATTTTCCAGTGTGGCAGAATGAAAAAAAAGTTGTATGACATATGTATTCTTAAATTCAGGGGAGTATGAAAGTACTCATTTTACTTTTCTTGACCTAAGTGCTACATTTTGAAATGGCGTTTTAAAACATTTGTGCTATAGTTTAGTGGAAACTGCAAACCAACATATTTTAAAAAGATGAGAGCACTTCATTTAAGAACTTCATACTTTCCAAATACTCTTAAACTGAAAACAACCTGCTACTTTCTGATGGTGTTTTTGTGAAATGCATTGTCTCACATGCACACATATACACACACACTTTTCCCTCTCACTCACTTGTGTTTCAGTGTTGTAGGTGATTTGTGCTTTCAGTCCCATGTGTGACCTTTACAGTTGTGACAGCGATTAAAGTTTATGAAATGCCTTTGGTGACTTGAACTGTCAGAAAGCAATAAGAGTGACATGCATTTCTTGGCCTCACCTTCTGGGGGAAAAATCCACTTCCCAAATCCCTTTCCAAACATAAGGCTTTCTAAGCTGTCAAAACCTTACTTGGAAAGCAAATCAAAAGGAGCAAGTGAAAAGTAAAAAAACATGTACTGATTATTTTTTTTAGATTAAGAGAATGCAGCTTTGTATGACTTTGTGTGCAGCCTGTTATGTGAGAAACCCCCAAGCGATGTGCCATTATGGCTGCATTTAAGCAATTAAAGACAGTTATTTCAATCTACAGTTTGGCAAACAGTCTGTAAAATATATTTATAGGTTTAAAGATAAACATCACCTAATAAGCATACTAACAAACACTGAACCTTATAACTGTGACTGACTGTTCTGTGGAACAGTTAACTGCAGGAAAAAATACATATTTCCCCAAACTTATGGGCTTTAGATCAGAATTAAAAATAGTCTCAGTCCCAAGCTACAGTCAAATCTCTAAGCACTCTTGGAGCTGGATAGAGTACGATTCCAAACTTTTCATCTAGGCTGTTTGATCTGATTGTTTTTTGCTCAGTGAGCTTGCCTTTTGTTCCTACAATTAAGTAGTTGAAACTGGAGAAACATCGCTTTTCTGCACAGCATTTAAAAGCTAGCCTCTGTATCTCTCCCTGTGGGTGCCTCCTGTGTTATATGTGTATTTGCTTTTACCCTGTATTTGTTTCCCTTCATTTTCTGACCCCATTATGTTCCATGCTTATAGAAAGGGTTCTTCTTCAGCCTGAATTCAGCATAGGATTTCCATAGGGAAATCAAATAAAAAAATTTTGAAACTAATTTTTAAAGCCTTGGGCCTTTTTTTTAAGAGCACTTTTATTAGAAATATTGCAATAATGAATCTGTTTATGCCTTATGCAAAACAGTAATTCATTCTGTAGAAGAATGTGGACCTTTTTCTATGATTCTGAAGAAAATTAACAGTGAAAGATGAGAAAACTTAAGTCTGTCAGGTTATTCTTAGGAGTAGATGCTTAAAAGTAATTATGTACCATATGAGAGTATTGAAAACAAACACACAAAAGCTTCATTACATAGAATGCTCATTACGAGGTAGGTTGCAATGAACACAACAAAACATATATACATGTATGCAGGCACACAAACACACATCAAGTCATCAGTAATTATTGGAGTTCCTGCTCTGTTGTCTCCTGGTTGCTGTAATTTAATCTATAGACCAATACTGAAGTATCAACTTAGGGAGGAAGTTGATGGCAAACATTGAATTTTGAAAGTGGACTTGTTTTATTTGGTTTATGTGGCAAAATCATTCTTAGTCACTCTCCTTAGTGACTCTGTATGTGGTGATTTTGTATGTGAATGGTCCTTGCAAGGATTATAATTACTGTGTTGTAAAAAACAAAGGTAAACTATTTGGGAATACAAAACTTGATTTTCTCAGTATTGCTGCAATTACGTTTTGCTTGTAGGCTTGGGAACTTACTGTAGCATTTGGTCATTAAGGGATTAAATTTTCCCGTAGTACTTCGATTTGACTCAAAAGGTCAAAAGTGACATTACTTTTTTTTGACATATTATTGTAATACACCACAGTGAATAAAAGTTGTCTTTTAAGCTGCATTGTAGAAGAGACAAGACTTATTTCAATGAAAAGGCCTGGAAATCAGGAAACTTAAACCGAAACACATCTCGTGGGCTACATATAAGATAAGTGGGAATAGATAGTCAGCATCTTTGAAAATCAGAAGTCACACTGCTATGAATGTAGAGACCTAGAAATTGCTTTTGCAGATCAGGTGAGTTCTTCAATTAGTGTAGTTTCCTATATTTCTTAGCAACTAATGCCAAAAGCTTTAGGAGAAATATGCCTGCCAGGAAAGCTATACCTGAAGCATGAAGGTTGATCTTTCCACTTTTTTATACTTACAAGGAAGAGAATGTTCTTTCTTACCGTTAATTTAATGTCCAGATTTCTCCATGCCTCAGCTGATTTCTTGGGGGTGAAGGAACATTAAATAGACTTTTCTTCAGCTGCAGTTCCTGATTACTGGAGGGTGACCTCTTTGGCTGTGTTCTGCCCTTGCTCCTTACCTGGCACACAGATCAGGGAACTGCAGTAAAAAGAACATTTATGCTGCAGAAAAAAAGGACCTTTAAGATAGAACACTAAGTTTTAGAAGTGGCCTTGTGACCTAATTTGAGACAGGGTACCTTGCACACCTTGGATCAGTTGTTTAGGTTGTCTGGGCCTCAATATGTAATTGCTAAACTGAGGATAATGGCATTGCCACTGGATCTTTGGAAGGATATTCTGAGAGTTAGAAAACTAAAGGTTAAAGAATGCAAGGAATTTGCATTCAAATGACCTAAAGTGACACAGGTGAATGCATATTTTATCATGATATTCAGTACTTTGTGATGTTATTCTCATATGACCACAACATTTTTATTTGAAGTAAATAATTATTAAGCAAACTTCAATTCTGATGACTCAGTATCTCTTATACTTTCATTGTCTACAACACTTCAACAGTAGGCATATTTTAAGTTTTTCGGAGATAAATTTGGTTTTCTACTGTTTTACATGTCCCTGAGTATGTACGCATCTTTCAGATCAAAAACCACATAGATCTTATAACACTGTAGTTGAAAACACAAGCAACTGAAGACTTTCTGACTATACAAGACATCCTTGTACCATTATGATTAGAGAAATTGCAACAGTAATAGGAAATTTTAGGAGAAAGAGTTTGTTCCAAAAGGGTACAAGAATTGCATGACTACTTGTTCTTGTAAGAACTGTTTTTGCAGGTGGAAAGGCATATCAGCTTTTACCCCAGTCAAACTTCTTTTCAGACCCACAGTGAGCAGTTCTCCAATATTCAGTCATTCAGATACCAAGTCCCCGATGACCCATTACACTTCAACCGAACCAACAGCTATAAACACCCTTCTGTATGATGCATTAAGTTGAGCTTTTAATCTTCCCTGTGAAAAGGACAACAAAGGAATGTTAGTAAAAAAAGGGAAACTCAATTTACTGTTTCACTCTTAAAGTCATAGAATCATAGAATCATAGAATAGTTAGGATTGGAAAGGACCAAGTCACATATGTAATAGTTTCATATAAATGGTGTATATATATAACTATATGTAAGCCATATATATTAAAAACTACATATAAAACTATATATAACTCATATGTGCAGTTATTTCAGAGAACAAAGTGTGAGGATATTGGAAAGTGGAAGAAAGGATAAAATCAGTGAGATCAAGAACTTTTGGATTTCTGTCTAAGCAGGGTACATGAAAAATGGGCCAAACTGAAGAGAAAGAGCAAATATTCCAGTTCACATCACTATGCACTCTGTACTATTATATTCAGCTGAAAAATTTGATGATTTATGAGGTGGCACATACTAATATCTGTCCATAATATGTCTTTTGTCCAAATGCTGCTTTACTAAATGTGGACCACAAAAAAAAACCAAACCAAAACCAAAACCAAAACCAAAACCAACCAACCAAACAAACAAAAAAAAAAAAATCACAACATGGTTTTAATTAAGCTCCAAAAACTGAATAGAAGTTTTCCTGAATCACTATCCTGCTGTTATATAGAAGACCTCTTATAAAATGACAAATTCTTCACTACTCCTTTTTTTTGTGAAACTGGATTTTATATTAGGAAGAGTATGTGAGAGATAAGAGTCTCTGTATATTTGGATAAGTATGCTCAATTTGTCAGTTTTTTCACTGTCATTCTGTCAGTTCATTCGCCAATACTATAGAAATAAAATCTGCTCATTGTTCTAGCACTGTTAGCTTATGTTTCATGCTGCCAAAAATAAGACTACCTCAGAGAAGGTGGCGTTGTTGGACAACCAAGAAACTAGTTTCATTGGAAACTTGCAGCTTGCTTGGAGAAATGCAGTTATTAAACTAGACCACAGGAATTGAGGAAAGCATCTATACTAATTTGGAAAATAGGAACTAGTGAGAAGCCTGCTGCACCAAAAACCACCTCAGAGTATTTTAGGAAGGCAGAGAGCCCTCACTGAATGTCCTGACACAGTAGCAGAACCTTGATCTTCCTGGGGAAAATCAAAGGAGTGACTCATGAGATCTTTGTTTTCCCTCTCCTCTAACCAGAATTAATTCATCTGATTTATAGAAGTATGTGTGGGTATATGTTAAGCAACCCAGATCTTTCATTCATCCATCACCTTCCGATTTATACCTGTCTTAACACATCTTGCTTTTGCTAGTACATTCCTATATAGCAACACCACACGGTACTCCTTACAAGAAAATAGAATTGTACAACCTTTGGGAAGAGTTACTGAATACAACAGTGTTAGAGGAAATTATATTGTGCTGAATCCAAAAGCAAGACTGCTGCTGCACCATGTCTCCAGGTGAATTGGTTGTGAGGCTGAAGATGCATTATCACCTTCAAAACACACATGTATGCATGTGTACACTACATGTGTACATACATACATACATACATGGCTAGACACACAGATCACAGGCAGACACTCAGAGCACTCTGACGAACATAGACAGCACTGACAGCCTTATTCTGCTCTCCTCTCTGGCTGGGCAGGATGGATGTTTACTAGCTAGAGTATGTACGACAGGCTGGAGAGGTGGGCTCGTGCAAACCTCATGAAGTTCAACAAGGCCAAGTGCAAGGTCCTGCATCAAAAGGAGCGTGATTTTAGTGTGATTAGTCACATTACTTACATGTGACTAGACTTTTTTATCCCCTCATCCCTCTATTTTCCCACTCTTGTCCCTCCCCAAATCAGCTAAACACCTTCCTTGTTTCACTTTTGGTTCTTCCCCTAAATATCCCTTAATAAGTCCTGTGTGATCCACAACAGCTTTCCCACTGCATCCCATGATTTGTCCCAACCCTAGGCAGCAAACCTTGTCAGTCTGAAAGGCGATCTGGAAAGCTGGTCCCAGTCACTCATGGTGATGGATTGCACACTGGAACAACAGGACTGAGGATCTGCTGCAACAGTCCTTGGAGGGGCCTGGACAAGGTGGTGGTTCCTTCGAGTCCTTAATTTCCCACTTGCCATCCTGTTCTCCTTCAAGCTTGTGGAGGTGGACCTTTGATGGGCTGATGGCTCCTGTGATGGGCCTGGGGGTAGCCTGGCAGGGTATCATTTTAGCTACCCCACTGTGTCTGTGGGTGTGCAAAGCAGCTTTTATCACATGGCTGAACACATAGGACCTGTGGACTCCTCAGTCAAGGGTGTGGAATGTGGTGACATCCTCTTAGACAGACTAGGTGTAAAATCAAAAGGAAGAAGCTGAAAGACTGAGAGACCATTGAACACCATTAGCTAATGGTATTGAAATTTGCGCTGATGAAATCAGAGGCTGAAATAAACTTATGTGGGGAAAAGGAGGAATCTTATTTGATGCTAACTTAGAAAGAACATAATAAAAATGTATCCCATAAAGTGCTAAATTAGAATTAAACTTTGAAAAAAGCTGCTAATTGATTCCAGTATATGTGTGTTTGTGTGATTATTGTCTGGAACCTAAGATTTTTTCCAGGTATTTGGGCATAAATGTTGAAGACAGGAAAATGAAAGGCTAAATGGACAGAATATAGAACTTCAAACAACAGAGACCAATATATTGAGCAATGCACAGCAAATGTAATCATCAGATCAGCTGCATCGACCTTACAGAGATATTTTATGCTGGCTAATGTCCTCTTGAAAGTACTAAACAAGAAGAGAGAGCTTTGAAGCAATCCTTTGAATCCAATTTTAAGGATATTGCTGTTGTGTCAACTGAATAACAAGTGCAAAGCTATCTCTTATAGAAGTCAAATGCACAAGTAGTGCAAATCCAAAATACATTCAAAGCAAAACTTTGTTTTATTTTAATGTAACTTGTAACTGATTAATGGGCACATTTGGAAGGTTGATGCAATTTAATTTTATATTCTTTTGTGTTAAGTGGGGAAAGAAGGATATTTAGAAAATAATTTATTGGGTTGTTTCTGAATCAGCCTTTTTTTTTTTTAATTGTGATCATTGTTGTTGATACTGAAATGTTGCAAATTTTTTGGACAAAGTTTCTGTTTTGTAACTCAAGATAATATATTTTATTTGCTAAAGCCATGAAACTGAAGCTGTTTTCCAAATGCTGTATCTGTTGGTTACAGTATGAAGGAAATAGGAGTATGTCTTTCAGAATTTTACCTATGATCTAGCTTTTTTGAAGAAGAATTTGCTAGCTTTCCCTTTAAGCAAACTGCAATTATATTTGCTACCTGGAGGAAAAGGCAAAAAAAGAAAAAATCGGTCCAGAACCTCAGCTTGAGCACATGTTGTGGGAGAAGGGAACCATAGTTGTTTCTTTACACATGTATTGAACAATAACCCAGACTTCAGTCCTTCTGTAAGTAGTAGTCTTCATACTCAGGGTGGCTTAGTTTTACTAATATCATAAAAGTCTCTTATTTTCCCTGACCATGTTTCATAAACCACAGGGACACCAGCCATTCCAAGCACAAAGGAGAGTACAATCAATAGGAAACCAAGCTTCATATCGAAAGGCATGAACCAGGCAGCACAGAGTGACTTGGCTGATTGAAAATAACCTATATGTTGGGGAAGAAACAATCAAAGTATGAAAGCGCAAATAGAGTTTGTCTAAAGGGCCAACATAATTGCTGTATAGGAAAATACATATTTACAGATATGATTTAAGTGTAAATTTCAGACAATACTCAGGGAAATTCACCTTAATTGCTGTATATCATAGACCTTGAATATGGTACTTTTCCACCTAGATTGCTTGCAACCCAGCTTATATGAAAAAAACCCCAAACCTTCCTGTAACAACAAAGATGGAAAAAATGAGAGTTTGACAAATGAAGACAGAAAATCTGCCATTTACCAGCAATTAATTACACTCTTTAAATAAACGATTGTACTCTAATTCCAATTCATATTTATCTGTCTTCATTCTATTATGGCTTCCAGTTTTAGGTCAAGAAACTTACCTTAAATTAGTTCTTGCTGACCCATATTACTTTGCTGGTTTTAGTTGAACTAAAGTTGCAAATATTATCTTGGTCATAGACAGTTACATTAGAATTTTACCCTTTTCACAGGGGATATGGGTGGGAGAGATATAGCATGGTTCTACTTGGAATAAAAGCCCTAAACAAGTGATGGTCTATGTGCATATGTATTTTTTTTGCACCAGAATGGCTTGTCATGTCTGCATTAGAACTACAGTAAAAAGTGTTGATTGTCTGGTTACAAGTAAATAGTATGTTCTGCCCAGTACTAAGAAGAAGCAATTGATGCATCAATTACAGAGCTGAGAACACAACTTCATGTATTGTAGATATTTTAAATTTTCTACATAAAGAAATATCAGTCCTCAAATAGGTGTGATTATTTGGTATCTGTAAGAATGAAATGCAAATGTTTTGCCTGTTCTAATTCAGTGGTTTAGAGAGGTGAGAAACCTATATGTTACCAATATGGCAATTTTCACAAGATACGTCACTAACAGTAGGAGGCAAATTTCTGTCTTCACTAACCATGTTTGACTTAGGCCAATACCTTTAATTTCCCTGGTCTTTTAATCTATAATATTGGTTCAGAGAGTTTAAGTGGCTCAAAAAGTCCTTGTGAGTCAACTTCGTTTTCTTTTCCTAAACAGAACTTATTTTCTAAATATCCAAGGTTGTCTGCCATTTGTGCAATTATAAGTAATTCTTCCAATAACACATATTCTAGCTGGCCACTGTATGCTGCCATAATCTGTTCAGAAAACAGTTTGACTGTTGGATGGATTTGTTAATTTTCTGTGATTCTGATTTATTCAGACAGTTGCATGCTGAAAACATTGCTTAATATTAATGCTTTACTGTGAGCTTCTAAAAATGGAACTTGTCTTATGCACTTAGAGGTGTAGCCCCTAGATTTATGTTGCCTATGCAAGTACATGAAGTAGTTCTGCAGTGCTTTACCTTTTAGAGATGGGGTTATCTGATGTCATTTTATGTAGCTAAATTTTTACTTTTGACTTACTGGTCATAAAGCTAGAATTCATGAGCAATTCTGACTAAGCTGTAGGTCTTTTATTGCATTTCATTTATCATTAACTGCAAGGTGCAGGTACCATCAGCAAAATCAATACCTTCAGGCGTTCCAACCAGCCTCTTATACTTAAAATTCATATTTCTAGGCCAGAAATCTCATAGGAAAATAAAAAGTGACAATAAGAACAATGATGTGAAGACACATCTTTGTTTAATTGCAGTAGTGCCCACTAAACAAAACTGATGAATTCACAGTATGTGTGAATATAGTGAGGAGAAGGAGACTCAAGATCTGCTCTTGTTGGCACTGGGATTTTTGATTCAGATAACACTGTAAAGGAGTTTCCTGGGATAGCAGGATGGAAAGCATCAGGCAATAATATGGCTACTCCACTCATTACATTTAAATTCCGTGTAATTTAAAGAGAATTAAATGTATAGACAACTATTCTGCTTCATTCTCCTGCCCTTAATCGCATCTTCCATATTTCATAGATGTCTTTACTTTGGATTGATTTGCAGCCATTACTTCCCAGCCTTATTGTTTAGTTTTCTTAAACAGGGGAAGTTCAGGTTAGATATGAGGAAGAAGTTCTTTTCTTTACTGTTAGGGTGGTGAGGCACTTGCACAGGTTTCCCCAAAAAAGTGGTAAATGCTCCATCCCTGACAGTGTTCAAGGCCAGGCTGGATAGAGCCTCGGGCGACGTGGTCTAGTGTGAGGCATCCCTGCCCATAGCAGGGGGTTGGAACGGAATGATTTTAAGGTCCTTTTCAACCCTAACCAGTCTATGATTCTATGATTCTATGAATCTTTTCTTTAGTACAGAATACCTATGTCTATTTACTTTTATTAAATCACTTGGGTTTTTTTTTTCTGAACAAGAAAATAAGAGTTTAATTCACTCTACTTTGTCAGTTTATGTGATTTCTTTATCAGAATCCCTTGGACAGTTACTGGATACTTGCAAAAGTAGTTACTTATTCATAAAGCTTTATAACTTTCAGTAAAAAAAGTATTCTTTTGAGATTTCATATTTAGCATCAGCTATTTATTTTGTAGTTTGTCTTCTGAAAAAGTTCCAACTTTACACATCAGAAGCTGCGACTACAGCATTGCAACTATCTGAAGGTAACAGAAGTAATTTATTTACAGTTTTTCTATCCATTTAATTACATGAAATGTGTATTTAATAATTATGAAACATATGCAGAAATCAAAATTATTTAAAAACAAACCCTATTCCTGTTTAATTCATCTTTCTTTGCTTTTGTCATTCTAGATGTATTCTAGAAGAGTATTTAGTCTGAATCTAAATGCAAATTAAACTACCACTTAAGCGACTGCAGACCAGAGGAAAAGTAAAGACAAATTAGTTTTTTGGGTCAGTTTCAGCTGTAAGTAAGGAAAGCATAATATGCAGAAAGAAGTCTTACACACATGTCTTCTGGCAAGGGTTTAAAATACATAGTTTTGGATATATGTGTTAATGAATATGAGCTGCATTTTGTCATAATTTGTACAAAATTTGTACAATTTTTGTACAATTTGTACAAATTTTTGTACAAAATTTGACAAAATGTAGCTCATATTCGTCTGATCTTAAAATTAGTTCTTCAAGTTGTTCCTGAATATATAATAAGTCTAAGACTTCTATTTCATCCTTCAGACTTCTACGTTATGAATTATTATGAATTTATGGGAGTAAAATAAGACGTAAATACATAAAACAGCTGGGCCAGGCTCTACCAGAGAACCACATCATCTGCTAGATTAAGGTTACATTTAATCCATCTGTATGTAATTAAGCAGAGTACTTCAAGACTTCTAATTTAGATTGCACTTCAGTAAATTGTCTCCATTGGAAACAAAGTGGGAAGCTTGAGATATGTAGAAATATTGAACCATCTGTTGTTTAAGACAATAGATGATAGAATCTAAAATTGCTCACTCTCAGTTAATTTCAAGGAGGGGAATGGGAATCAGAGATTGCTTATTTAATTAAAATGTCTAGAAATACCAGTTGTGCTATGTAATATTTTAACATGCTACCTAACCATACTACAAAATACATTCTTTTTTTAAGAGTTGCATGACTTTTTTATAAAAAAGTTCAATTAAAAGTTGTTTTTCAGAGTTACAAATGTCTCTTGTGAAAAGTGTTTCATTAGAGAAACTCAAAGAACCTGTGACTTGTTCTATAATAATTTGAAGTGGGAGTCATTATGATGGTGACAACAAAGAAGCATTATGAACTGGTTTTGTCTCCAATGGTCAGCCTGCCTTTACAGGCCAGTCTAGGCCTTTTTTTTTTCTTTTCCACTTTAACCTCAGGTTTTAATATACAACACAAATCTGATGGCTGTTAAATTGAAATTATATTTTCAGTTTCTTTTGAGAAGAAAACAAGGTATCCCTGAGACAAGAACAGCCAATAAACACCAAGTGTTAATTTTAGGAGTGTGTAAACAGTAGTGTCGTGGTTTAAGCCCAGCCGGTAACTCAGAACCACGCGGCTGCTTGCTCGCCTCCCCTCAGGCCCGCTTCTTCCCTCCCACTCCCAGAGAGATGGGGAGGAGAATCGAAGAATGTAACTCTCACTGATTGAGATAAGAACAGTCCAGTAACTAACTAATAATACAAAACTGCTACTGCTACCACCAATAATAATAATGATAAGGGAAATAACAAGGGGAGAGAATATAAAACTAAACAGGGAAAACAGGGGAAAAAAACAATAAACACAAGTGATGCACAATACAATTGCTCACCACTCGTCAACCAATACCCAGCCCGACCCGAGCAGCGATATGGGCCTTCAGGGTGACTCCCTCCGGTTTATATACTGGGCATGACGTGCTGTGGTATGGAATACCCCTTCGGCTAGTTTGGGCCAGGTGTCCTGTCTCTGCTCCCTCCCAGCTTCCACTCCTCATCAGCATAGCATGAGAGACTGAACAGTCCTTGATCAGGTTAAGCGCTACTGATCAACAACTAAAAACATCGGTGTGTTATCAGCATTTTTCTCAGACTAAAGTCAAAAACACAGCCCTGCACCAGCTACTAAGAAATTAAAAAATAACTGTTACAGCTAAACCCAGGACAAGTAGGAATTATGTTTCATAGTAGAAGGATATGTAGTACAGCAGCCCCACTGAAAGACAGTTTTGGCCTGAAAGTAGTACATGCAAGTGTAAAATAAAGAGTTGCTGAAAGTGCTTGTCAGAAAACATTTGAATGATCTGAATCTCCTTAGCTGTGTTTACTTATCAGAAGACATGGTGATAAGAAAGTTCAAAACCTGACACTGGTATAGATGACTTCTGTGCTTGACTTTTTAAATACTTCTTGTTCATTGTGGAATTCACAACCCAGAGTGAAATACGCAAGTTAAAAGCCTTTCTTAGCCAATGCATGGTTAGGAGCTTTAGCATGCTGTTCTAAAACAATTTAGCATTCAGAGCAGGAAGCCGTCTCGACATTGCAAATAAGAAATACTGAGTATATGTTAATGACTTCCACTATCTGCATCCATTCTAAATAATCCACCCTTGAAGATGGGTGCCAATTCTGCTTCCTTGAAGTGTGAAGCAGACAAATCTGCCCAGTAGAAGAGTCTCAACAGGAGGGAACTATCTTGCCCAGACAGAGGCACTTCTGAGTATGTGAAGAGGTGATACTGTAGGCATTTGGGAAAGATAAAGAAAAAAATGCATCTGCTCATGGTGTTTACAAGGCCTTTATAGTTAGCCAGAGGGACCATTGATTTGCAAGTATTTCAGTTCCCACTGTAAGCATCTGAGTCTTTAAGATCTGGCTGGAGGTTATTTTCAATGCTATTATAGAAAGCACAGCAGAATGGAACTTGGTTTCTCTGTGGGATATTGTATTAGTCCATCCACTTTAGCAAGAAAATGAATTTTAAACAACTGTTGGAATGGTTGACATCTATCAGGTAATTATGCTGTACAAACCATTCTCACTGGTATTCTCCTTCCCTTTCCACACAGATCTGTGTGTACATAAGAAAGAGAGGGAAAGAGGAGAGTTTGTCCCAGAATAGCAATGGAACGCCTTTGAAATATAGACAGAGGTTATAGAGAGCTTTTGTTAGCGATAGGCCATTTTTCATCAAACTTCCAAATTTTTGAAGTTTCTATTTCAGAAATTATTTTCAGCTGTTAAAGGGCAAAAAGGCTTTGGACCAAGGATTTGATCAGTTACGAGCCTTTCAGTTCACCTTTTGCGTACTCTGTTAATATCCATAGGAAGGTGTCATAAACACTATTCTCAATGTGACTTTCAGATTTTAAGACTGGTAACAATAATAGAGAGTTATCCTGAGACTGTATTCCCAGAAGGCCACTTACTTTTTTATTTCAGTTCCAGTGTCCTTGTGTGTCTGATTAGGGCATCCGTTGTAGCTGATCAGCATAAACTAGCTGTGTACTTAATACCCTGAGGGAACATTTGAAATGCATATGTAAATGACTGCTACGGGCAAGAAGGTAATCTTCATCCTTCAAGTTGGGAAAGCTTAGTTGTAGTTGTGTGTCTATCTACATGCCTGGACAAGGCAAAGTGGGAGGATTTGGGTTGCTTGATTACACCTGAATTCAGCAATAGTTATATTTGATCTGTGAGGAGAAACCCCTTATAATAAAGAATATGATCATAAAGGCAAGATGAAAAAAGTTATTTAAAGTCTTAAATTTTGCTTCATGGTAGCAGAATGTGCTGTTCAGTAAGAAGGACATTTGACTGCTTTCTCATGAGTGTGAAGAAAAGAGGGATAGTTACTGTTATAGTAGTAACCATTTTATGATTAATGACATAATAATAATCTTGCTCAGTGTCATTAACATTGGTGCATAGTCCTTACAGCAGAAGTTAATTTTATGTGTTTAAAAAACTATTAACAGCTTGTTTATGACCCACTTCACAAACAAGAAAGGCTAATCTCTATTTTTCACCGTCAATCTTTACTGAAAACAGACCTGTGTCTAAGACATGTAAGCACAGGCATAGCAAGGAAATCCAGGACCTTTCTCACTGTGGAGCATTTCATTATTTTATCAGCTCATCTACTATCCTGTGTCAGTTCTGACACGCTAATAAATATTTTAGCTATAGTTTATTGGGGGTTACTGAAATACTTGATGAGTAAATACTGTATTTGCTGGTTCAGTGCTGTAAGATGCTGTGCCGGGGAAAATACCACCACCACAGCAGGATGTCTGGCTCAACTTTGCTATGGCAGGAAGACCAACATTACTGATACCACCGCCACAGCAGGATGTCTGTCTCCATATCGCTATAGCAGGAAGACCACATTGCTGATACCACTGCCACAGCAGAATGTCTGTCTCCACATCGATATGGCAGGAAAACCGACACCACTCCCACAGCAGATGTTTGTGAAGGGTATCTGTCTCCACGTCGCTCACCAATTGACACCTTGGCGCAGGATGTTTGCCTTACGGAACCATGGAGGGGGCCGGGGACGAGACCCCCTAGTGACAGTATTGGGCAATGTACACCACCACCAGGCGGAGGACGTGGTTGCGACTATATAAAAGAAAGGTACCAACCAGCATAGAAGGAAGAACATCTCCCCCACTGGACTTAAAACTAATTGGACTGTCAGGACGCCACAGCTCCAAGATGGTAGCTATTGCTATGAACTCTTTTATTTTTGACTCTTACTTTCCTACTTTTCTCTTTCTCTTTCTCTGGAATTTGTTGGTGGGCATTTGTTGGTGGGCAAATAAAGTTCCTTGGCGCTTGACTCCGTTTTGAGTCTTAATTCTGTTCCTGAGAATATGAGTGAAACCACGCTCTGGCCTTTGACCGGTGTGCAACAAATGCCACAATACCTAGAAATGCCAGGAATGAAAGTTATATCCTGAGGTACAAATGGTGCTTAGGAGGAATTTTTGAAAGATGTGCTTCATAAGGAATATTTGGGCTAACCTGGCAAAGTTCCTTCTATTACTTTTTCATCTTCCTTACCACTATCATCGCTATTCTTTTCACAGAATTCTGTAAGAGGTCTTCCTTACATTCTTTATTTCATTAATAACACTTTCATTTTTGGAGCAACTACACCAAGAATAAAACTATATTCTTGCTAAACAGCTGTCAGATTCTAGAGGAGGTGTTAACAAAAAGTACCTGGTGTCTAAATAATTTACCAACACTTAAAGATTATGCGGGATGGAGCTGAAGTTATTTTTGAAAAGCTGAAAAGCATTGTATTTACAGTAAGAAATTTGCTTTGCTTCATGATTTAATTCTTATGGTTTCCTTTAAAAATCCCACCTGCAGGGCTGCTACCACATCCTCCCCATTTTCATTTAACTTCATTCTCGTGGAAAACTAATGAAATTCCAAAATTCACCATAAAATTCTGTCAAAGCTGTTAACTGTTGGCAGGGGGCCTGTGCAGATATATTATGAGTTGAGAGACTGAACAGATACAAATTAAAGCCAAGTATTCACAAAAATTGAAACTCACTGGCAACCATTGCCTCTTGCACCACAAGACTCTTTATGAAGGATAAAGAGGATAAAAGACCTGCTGCTTTATCTAATACAAAGTGAAAATCAAAGCATATGTGTTAGTTGATAGAGGGCTAAAATGAACTGATTACTGGTTATTTAAACTAAAAAAAGTAGGATTTAATGGAAAACTAGGAATGTAAAGAAAGTCTAAGTTAATGTTGGAGCTCTCCTTTACTGTTCTTTTTCCTTCTATTCCACCATCAGTTATTTTTCCTTTTGACTAGTACATAATAAAGCAAGCACAATAGATATGGGTTACCACTCTTCCAAGGGTATTAAGAACAGCTATTCTGGTGTGGGACACAGCTGCTATTATTTACTTCCCTTTTCCCACCACGCACTGCTGTTTCAACCCCCATGAGTAAGTTCTTCACTTTCAAACACTTGTTTTTTGCCTTTAAAAGTGTTAGTGTCTTACAGCTATCTTGTCCTACAAATTAGGTAGGCACATGGAAACCAATTTGGGCAAGGAATAGAAGAAAAAAGCAGTAAAATGAAAAGAGATATTATGAAAAATCAGTTTTATGCTGAGAATGTTTGTGTTTTACTATGTGTGTCTATAAGACTTTACAGACCTTTTTGTGAGTAGAGGATTCAAGAATGCAGAAATATTGTATTGCCATACAGAGGCAACTGTTGTCAGCCTCAGACCAACTAGCTCAATAGAATAAATTTATTTATTCTATTCCTTTTCTCTCAATTTTTAATTTTTGTATTGGAGTGCAGCTTAGTGCTGATATAGAACAAAGTGCATCGAGCTGTAAAATGTGCTAATTTCTCCATCTCAGGTTTATCTACAGAAATTTTGACCATGCTACTTTAAGCACAGCTGAATATAATAAATCATATTTTTTTAATCATGTATTTAGTTTGGAAAATGGGCAAATTTTATGTGGAATTTTGCAGATTATGGTGTACAAGTGACAAATTTGTTCATTTCATGAGAATTCCTTTTCATTTCAGAAAAAGTGGCTTAACTGTTTCAGGTCTTAATTAAGGACCTTAAAGCCCTGTACTTTCTTGGTCACTTTTATCACAGATTCCTTTGTTTACATAATCATTTGCAGCTGAGCAGAAAAATTTCATTTTTACAGAAGGTAATATATCAGAGCAGGACAACCAGCTTAAATAGGACCACTGTAAAAAAAGGTTTTAAAATACGAGTCTTTTAAATGCTTTAAAAAGTGTAGATTAAGCTTTAATCATCAGAGAAATAAAGATCAATATTCCCAATGAGTATAACATTTTCATGTGTTAAAACTGACTGTTGATCTGAACTGTTAATGAACTCTTCTGCAGGTTTCCTCTGATTTTCAATGTTCAGTGTGGAACACTAAGCATCAAATGAAATGGTTGCAACAACTGAAGGTACAGTTCATCTCCCCAAAGGTGTGCCGTGTACATGTCCTGGGTTCAGCTGTAACAGTTATTTTTCTCTACAAATGAGGCAGCTACAGTACAAACGAGATACTCTACACATCTATATTACTGGTGGTCCACACCTGTATTATCCAGAGTGCACAGTGTTGGAAGGAATGCTGAAGGCACATGCCTAACCAAAAGAATTATGCAGGAAGAATTATGATTTCAGGAGAATCTGAGAAGTTAATGGAAATAAAGAGAAAGGAGTCTCTCATTTCTAAGAACATAGATAGCAGGGAAGAATATGTAGAACAAGTGCTGGTGGCCCTTTAAGGTTAGCATAGTTTGGCTTTGCTTTGAGACTAGAACTGAGATGTGCGAACTTAAAGAAAAACAAGGTGTCAGGGGGCACATTAATACTGTATTTTACCACTTGTTAGAAGCTTTGGTTCCAAGACTCTGGGCCTGCACCAAACTGTGTGTCTTACTCATTTCTGATGTAAAGAAAGGGTTGTGAACAGTGAATACCTGTACACAGTTCTGTTTCTCTGACCAAAAAATAACTACAGCAGAAGTGAAAAAGCTTATGAGAGGACAGAAAGAATGATTCTGAATTGTTCACTTTTTCTTCCAGTGGAAGAGCATGCACCCAACATAGTCAATAGGATCCAGGTGTGAAAACAGAGGCGACAGTTTCTTGTGAAGGAGATAGCACCTTTATGCATGTATGCCACAGACGAAAAATGGTTGTGCACAATAGACATTTACATGAGTCTCCGGGGAGACTGGACAACTATTTGGAGTGAAATAAGTACAGGTTATGAAATACAGACATTCTCTCTGTACTGGGAAATCCCAGAATGAGAATAGCTCAAAATACAAAAGCTATCTGAGAAGGGAATTACATACATGTGCATCTTTTTCACTCTTACTGAGGCAGACATTTAGTGTCAGTGCTAGAAATCAG
Source organism: Strigops habroptila (assembly GCF_004027225.2). NCBI lineage: Eukaryota > Metazoa > Chordata > Aves > Psittaciformes > Psittacidae > Strigops > Strigops habroptila. The sequence goes on from NC_044302.2 coordinate 32,834,634, forward strand.
ACACTGGACTAGTTAGACACTTTTCTGCTTCAGTTTTATGTTCTCACAACGTGGGAAGGGAGAAAAAGGAAGAGGCTCAATAAACTAGGAAAATTGTAATAGGCATTGTCATCTCACTAAGTGTGTAGGAGGACACAAGAACTGAACTGTAGGTGGGAAGAAGCAGTGTTGTGACAAGCCTTAAAAGTAAGGACAAAAAGTTAGAACTTTCCTGCTGAGAGAAACAGGGAATTGGCAGTAGAAGAGGAACTAACTCAGTAAATGTGGCAAGAAAATAATATGCTTTTGACGGCGGCAGCAGCTTTGATACATTGAAAAAGAGCAAATTGGGATGCAGAGGAGGATTGCAGCAAGAGCACTATATCACACACATGGGGGAATAATTTTTTGTAAGAGCAGACAGAGACTTTGAGGTGAGTTGCTACTAATCATGCTACTCCCTGTTAAGGATTCTAGGTGGTGAAATCCAAGAGGCACTTCTTGTGTTACAATTAGACTGTTACACCTGGGAACGCAATGTGTTTGATTCTGGTTTCATAATTGAATTAGGTCCTGCTGTATTTGCATGTAATACTAGAATTACAACTGGTAATCAAGATGAAATCACACCTGTGGTTTCTTTCTGATGAAGAAAATAGGAAATACATAGAGATACTTACTGAAAGAGTAAAAAAAAGTAAAATGAAAGTGATATGCTTTGCCTTTGACCTTTCACATTCTCTGTTTTCAGAGATTTGTTCGTCAGGATTTCTACTACACAAGAGGAGCTACAATACTAGAGAGTACCTGTAAGAAAACGTTGGAGAAACGAAGTGTGAGCAGCCTTAATGTCTTATTCTGGTGTTATGACATGCTGAGAATCAATACTGTCTCCCAGATTGATTTTGGGTTATGAAAATTATTTTGCTGAAAAGAAAACTTTAACAGGCTCAGAGAATTAAGCTTTGAGTGTACACATACAGCACAACTAGAGATTTAACAGTTTCACTTATGACTTGCATAAATTTCCAGCTTCTGGGAAAATAATGAACAAATTTTCATGCTTCAATATTGGTGGCAATTAAAAACTTGACTATCAAAAACAGAATTTAAAACTTGCATGGCTTCCAAATAATGTTCCATAATTGACTTTTACTTCTGTCTTGGCACTTGTATAGCTAAATAGCATTCAAAATGATGGACATCGTATGGTTTATTATTATTTTATAAGGACTTGTATAAGCTTGCTTGTTTAAGAAGTGTTAGTGTCTATATGAAACACAAACCAGGAAACTGTAGTCTAGCATGTGTAATTTTGTCTGTCAATTGTTCTAAATGTAATTAAAAAATATAAATAAGTTACCTTTTCTTCCAAAGCTCTTGATTGTCTGGCTCTGTTTAAACTGCAGATTAATGAAAAAGTCACTAAGGGCTTGGTTTGCTGGAAAAATAGCTTCAGGAAAGATACATCCTCTCTCCTCCCCCACCTGCACAATAATCTCCAAGTTAGGCTAAGTTTTTAGCTTTCTATAGCAGTTAGTCATCTGCTTTGACTGTTTAAACTTCTGTGACACCTTTATATGGCAGTCACACTTGACCAACCTGATAACCTTGTATGAAGGAATAAAAACCAAACAGCAGTGGATATTGTCTATCTTGACTTCAGAAAGGCTTTCGACACTGTTTGCCGTAAGATCCTCATAGGGAAGCTGTTGGAGTATGGCTGGATGACTGGAATCACTGTCACAGTGATTTCTGATGCTCAGTGTTTCCTGACGTTCAGGAGCAACCTCCTGTGTTTCCTTTTACGCCCATTACCACTTGTCCTATCACAGGCACTACTGAAAAGAGACTGGCCTAGGTTCTCTTTGCACCTTCCCTTCAGGTATTTATATTCACTGATAAGATCCCCCCTGAGCCTTCTCTTCTCCAGTCCCAGCTTGCTCAGCCTTTCCTCACAGGAGAAGTGCTGTAGTCCCTTCATCATCTTGGTGACTCTTGGCTGGAATCTCTTTGGTATGCCTATGTCTTTCATACTGGGGAGCCCAGTACTGGACCCAGCACTCCAGGTGTAGCCTCATCAGTGCTGACTAGAAGGGAAGGATCATCTCCCCTTATCTGCTGCCAATTTGTCTCCAAATGCAGCCCAGGACACTATTAGCCTTCTTTGCAGATAGGCACATTGCTGGCTCATGGTCAGCTTGCTGTCCACCAGGATTCTCACATCCATTTCTGCCAGGCTGCTTTCCAGCTGGGCTGCTCCCAGCATGTTCTGGTGCCTGGGATTGTTCCTCCCCTGGTGCAGGACTTTGCACTTCCCCTTATTGAACAGCCTGAGGTTCCTGTCAGCCCATTTCTCCAGCCTGTCCAGGACCCTCTGGATTGCAGCACAACTCTCTGGTGTATCAGCTGCTCCTCCCAGTCTGGTGTCATCAGCTGACATGCTGAGGGTACACTCTGTCCCATCATCCAGCTTTTTAATGAAGATATTCAACAGGACTTGACCCAATATTGAACTCTGGGGTACACCACTAGTTACTGGCCTCCAGCTAAACTCCCTTACCTCCACTGGACTCTAGTTAGACTCTTGTACTCCTTTACATCTCTTTACCTAAAAAAATATTCTGTATTTTACACAAGAATATATACTTACTGATAAAGTAATCATACAATGTGGAATCTGTTCAGTAAAACTAACAATTCCTTCAGTGGCTGGTGTGAATACTTGAAACTGAGGAGTAAACTGAATACAGGAATATTGTCACCTGTATCTGAATTTGTCATAAGATGTATAAATTCCTTCCAGCTAAGATATTTCTTACCTTTGACATTTTCTTTAACGCAGAAGCAATTTTCCTCTGGATTGACAGCTCCCAGATCTCATTACATTTGAAGATCATTTGCAGTATCCTGAATATCCAGCAAATTAGTGGTGTTTGCCGGTCATTTATCAGACTGATATTGAGTGCTGTTGTTTCAGAATAAAATAAAGCTGCAGAAGAGTACTGTCAACCAGTTCTGAAATATATTGCTGAAATAAACTCAAGAGTGTTGGCAAAAGGACTGTGACGTGAAGGTCTTTAGGGGAAACCTTATTAAATGATTAAATATTCAGTGACTTTCCCAACCCTTAAAATGTTAAGTGTGGATAAGAGAAGCAATAAAATACTTAGTTAACTCTTATTTAGTCAAATATATGTGTTCAGCTCTATCTATTTGTATTTTTAATCCTTCTCAATATTACCCTATATGGTTCCATTTATAGTCCTAAGAATATAGTAATAAACTACAAAGATATCAATTGGCTATATACTGTTACTTCATTTCTTCTTAACATTACTTCATTCTCTTTTGTAGTTAGCTAATGTTTTATAGTACCTGCCAAATTCCCTTCATGTCAGAAACTCTCAACACTTAAAAATGCTAGTGTAGTAGAGAGGTTGCATATTAGATCACCTTTCATCCTATTCGCAATTGTGTAGACCATTCTCTGATTAATCCCTCTACAGGGTTTGCAGCAATTGGTCATACAAATAATTGTTCCATGAATTCCATTTTATAGTGGAATTAAAAGTGGAAGCAAAGAGAAGACCCAGTAATATTTCATCAGCCAGTCTGCCATTGGTTTGATCACTTAAGAACTGCTACCTCAGTTCTTCATAAACTCAATATATAGAACTATAAGAATAAAGCAGACACTGCTTTAGTGGGAACTTAGTTGCAGGAAGAAGATTTGTAGCTTTTAACAGTGACCTCTGTAATCTTTTTGCATCATTTTTACAAAGCTGTTTTTGCAAAATCACACAAAAATGCTCAAATTATTAATTCCATGACACACACTTCTTTTGAGGAAGATGTCCTTAAAAGGACTATCTTCTATTGCTGTTATTCAAACTACTTTTCAGTCTTTGGCAGAGGATTATAAAAGGATAAATAGGGCTGCTAGATAGATTATAATTCCTTGGCTGAAAATTGATAACAGAAACTGACTCCTTGTCACTGTCCATGCCATCAGATAATTCTTGGTTCATTGTCCTATGGCTCAGCAATGATTCCTGTGGCTGCAGGATGCACAAGTCTCTGTCTACGTATACCTGAGGCCAGCTGATGTAATGCCCAAATGCCAAAGCATGTGAGAATAAATTGAATGCCTCCTGTATTCATTTAGTTCTGGGGCATGTAATCCATTCCTGTGGTAGGTGCCAAATGAATTTACAATACTGTGTCATACTGCAGAGAATTTTCTCTAGCTCTAATGAAGTGAGTTTATATAAGAATTTTAAGTATTTCTGCTAAATGTTTTTGTCTTTATTATTGGTAGTAATGATAATAAAAATAGTAGAAATTATAGTTTGAACACTTTATTAATAGAGGAGATGTTTGGCTGTGGAGCTGGTTAAATTATAGGATGCACTGGAGGCTGAATAGGTGACAGACTAAAGTAATGATTTAGTCCTGTAGAGAGAATTTATTTGGAGGCCAGATGTACAGAAGATGCATTGAGGAAGAAAATTGTTCATGTGCCAGAAAATTGATTGGTAAGCCTGGAAGAAGAGAGAGGATGAATTGCTGGCCAGTTAACTAAAGAAAGGAGACAGGTGTTGATGTGAGTGGAGAAGGCAGCTCAAAAGGATTCAAGCTGTTGGATCTCCAGGTTACTGACTATGGCAGTCCTGGTTTCAGCTGGGATAGAGTTATTTTTCTTCCTAGTAACTGGTGCAGTGCTGTGTTTTGGCTTTAGTCTGAGAACAATGCTGATAACACACTGATGTTTTAGTTGATGCTAGGTAATGCTTACCCTGATCAAGGACTTTTCAGTCTCTCATGGCCTGTCAGTGAGGAGGGGCACAAGAAGCCAGGAGGAAGCAGAGACAGGACACCTGACCCAAACTAGCCAAAGGGGTATTCAATACCACAGCACGTCATGTCCAGTATATAAACTGGGGGGAGTCACCCGGAAGGGACAAGTTGTTGTTTCGGTCAGGCTGGGTATCGGTCAGCAGGTGGTGGGCAATTGTATTGGTCATCGCTTGTGTTTATTGTTTGTTTCCTTTCCCGTTTTAGTTTTATATTCTCTCCTCTTGTTATTTCACTTAAGTAGTAGTAGTCATAGTAGTAGTGCATCCTGGGTTCAGCTGTACAGTCATTTTTCTCCTTCTTAGTAGCAGGTGCAGTGCTGTACACTTTGAGGAGGGGCATGGGAAGCTGGGAGGATGCAGAGACAGGATGCCTGACCCAAACTAGCCAAAGGGGTATTCCATACCACAGCACGTCATGCCTAGTGTATAAACTGGTGGGAGTCATCCCGAAGGTCCAGATCGCTGCTCGGGTCGGGCTGGGTATTGATCAGCAGGTGGTGAGCAATTGTATTGTGCATCACTTGCATTTATTGTTTTCCTTTCCTTTTCCCCTTTTAGTTTCATATTCTCTCCCCTTGTTATTTCACTTACCATTATTGGTGGTAGCAGTAGTAGTTTTGTATTGTACCTTAGTTACTGGACTGTTCTTATCTCAACCCATGGGATTTACATTCTTTCGATTCTCTTCCCCATCCGTCTGGGAGTGGGGAGGGAAGAAAAGGAGGAGTGAGCGAGCAGCTGTGTGGTTCTGAGTTACTGGCTGCGCTTAAACCATGACAGAGGGTTATATTGTACTTTAGTTATGAAACTGTTCTTATCTCAACCTGTGGGTTTTACATTCTTCCAGTTCTCCTCCCCATCCTGCCCCTCCTCTGGTCTCTAATGAGAGAAAGGGAGAGGCTGAGTGAATAGCTGTGTGATACTTAGTTGCTGTCTGGATTTAAACCATGGCAATGACTTGGATAGGTGGTGGAATGATGGTGTCATGACGTAAAGGGTTATCCTGCTTGTGGGTGTGTAGGTATCGTTACTGTAGGTTTGTAGGATTCCATAATACACAAGGACACAGAGACTTTGTGCATTTCTCTACTTTATTACCATTTACCATAAATACCACAAAAATTACCACTAGCAAGTAAATTACCACAAAAACCACTACTAGCAAGTATGCATGTATATATTTAAAGCTATTATTAATTACTATCAGCAATCAATAATACAGCACCAGTCACTAGACTGGCAGTAGTAAGTAATAACAGCAACCAGTAATATAGCAAGAATCAATATAAAAGCAACAGCCAAGTACGTATATACTATTAGAGGTTACTACAAACATCGTTAGTGAACAAATTTATCAACAATATGACATCAGATATAATAAGTTACTTATGTGGATATATATAATATCAGTATCAAGTGAATTATACAGATTTCAGAAAGGGTCAAACCATACCAAAGGAGAGGGCAAACTGGTCCCAGGAGGGGATCCAACCATCCCAGAGACAGGAAGACAAACTGTCAAAAAGTGGGTCCAAAGGGGGACCAATAGAGAACAGAGTCTCACCTCAGAAGTGGTAATGTCAAGGAATCTAGTGCCAGACAGGCATCCCTGAGTGAAGTCCAAGATCTTCTAGAAATTCTGTGTGGGATTCAACCTGCTTAGGAAAAGAAAGTTTGTGCAGCATGTTAAGTTCTCAGACAAAGAGGCTCCATTTAGAATAAAAATTGAGTGTCTTTTATATTATAAACATAAGAGGGCATAGGACACCACAGCTTCAAACTGCTAATAGCTGCTATTAATTTCTATTTTTCATCAGTAACAACCAATGATGATGATATTTTCTGTTCTTTGAGACCCATTTTATTTTTCCGTACTGTTTCCACTCTTCCACATGATTAGTTGCTCTTACTGTTTCTTGGTTTTGCACTTATTCATGGTAGCTCAGGATGTCTCTGCTTTCTAAGTATGGCAGCTATACTCAAAGAAGTCAGTCACACTGTTCAAGGATGTTTCTGATTCTAAAGCCTAGTTCCCAGGCTCACAGCTCCCACGCTGGGAGGCAGTTTATTTTCCCCTTCTAACCAGACCACCTTTATAGCTGCCCACATCAGATGGCAATAGTGCTGTTCGTCCTTGGGCAAGCAGAACTTTTGTCTTCACAGCACTGCCTCCTTGTCTTTGCTAATGCCCTGCCGCTTCTCCTTATTCCTGGTTCTGCACACTTAACATGGAAACAGAAAATCGTGGCAGTTCCAGCTGCAAGCATCTAAAGCAGTTTGGAAATAATGGGGGCACCATGGGAAGGAGGCATTAGAAAGAAAAAGGATTTTTTTTAGCCCACTGTCCCTTTACTATTCAGCAGCTCTTCAGTGCCTGTGCTGCAATGTCAAACATGGAAGATGAAGAGGGACACTAATAAAAGCAGGAATAGAAGTCAACAGGGAATGAAATCACAAAGCATTTCTCTTCCTCTTTGGGGAAAAACAAGGTAGGAAAGAAGTGAAAACACTCAACAGGGTCCCAACATTTGTCAGCTTTGCCCCAGGCCAATGGAATTCAATGTGATCTAGGAGGTCATTAACATGCGAAAGCAATTTGGTTAGAATGAAAATCTGAAAAGAGGAAAGAATATGAAGAAAATACAGCCCAGACAGGCATAATAAATACAGTTATACATGCAGATTAGCTCCAAAAATATTTAGAAGATGAGCCAGGAAAAACCCAAGTTTTCCACAAGTATACACTGCAGTGAAAGAACAACCCCTTTGATTCAGGCATTACTGTGCTATTCAGCATTCTTTTGTTGTGACCAGAGTTGACCATGAGTTTTTAAGTAGGGATGTTTGTCTTGTTGACACAATATCAGTCTCAATGATACATGTCAATGAGCTAGTAAAAATTCAGATTCCACACTGAATTTGTGTTAAGTGACAGACATGACCCTGTTATAGATTTGCCAAATAGACAGAGAAACCTGAAGGGGTGGAATTCTGGACCCAGTAAAGTCATTTGTCCAACCCCAACATCAGCCAAATTTACAAAATCTTTTCTATCTTGGTATTTGTACCATATTGCTTGTGATTGCTGTGTAGAAGAAAAAAAGTTAAATGAAGAAATACCTGAATAACTTTCAATATCAAATATACTTGACATATACGATCTTAGTTCACAAACAGAAAAAGTGAAATTTGATTAATAAATTATTTGTTATGAATAATTCATTGAGTTCTAATTTAGAATGAGCTGGCTTTTTTTATACAAATGAAGAGAGAACAGTAGACAGTGATTTGTAATTTAAAGGGTTTTTAAAAGTTTGGTATTATTTCTCACTGTCTCTTTATTTTGTCCTCTGTCTCCTCTCAATTATTTTAATTAGTAGATACCATGCAATCTTGCCTCTAGCCATGAGCACAGAAATTAGTGCCAATGTATTATTTACAGAGGTTGATCAAGTCTTCCTAGCATGAGTAGAGAAAAGGTACAAAGCACCATCTTTTGCCTTGAAAAGGCAAGCATGAATGCTGAGCATGAATCAGATGAACTTTTAAATGAGATGAAACTTTATCCACTCTGATTCCCTAGTCACAATTTAAAAAAACCCCTTCTCATAGCAAGATGAAAAGTGTTTTATTAAAAAAGCAGACTGCACACTGAAGTAGGGCTGAGATTGTCTTACGTTTTAAGCATATTAACAAGATTTCAAATGTTCACATTTCCTCTGACCTCTGGATAAACAGAATGAATAATCTGGCCAGCTGTTCGGCACTATGTTTTAGAGTGTTAAAACAGAGGAACTAAGGTGTACTTGATAGGTGAAAATGATGAATGACTATAGAATGCATCTGGCAAATGCAATACAAAGGTTAAAGTCAAGTTCACCATAGGAGTAGTTGCATTTCAATGGAGTCAAATAATTACCTATTTCTCTGTTTCTCTGTTGTGTATGCATAACATCCAAACCTGATTACATACAAAAAAGATTTCAAGGTCAACCACCAAAGGGCTGGGTAATTCCTGAAAAAGAATCCCACAATCTTAAAAAAGCCCCCTTGTGTGAATTCTTTATGTCATAATTTGTACTTAAAAATTTTTTTTTTGATAAGAAGCTTCTGGCATTGGGGTGTGAATCTGCCAGTATCAGAAGAGACATGTCTTTTGTGCTACAGAAGTGTGCAGTCATGCACAGACCATCAATTCCATTCCAGCCTCCAGGGAGGAAGGGTCCTGGCCTTTCTGCTCTTTCTGCCTTTTTCCCTTTCCTTTTCCCTCAGCATCTCTTCCCTCTCCCATCTGACTGTTTCTGCCTCTGTTACCTTTGATCCTGACTGTGTTCTTAATCACTTTGGCTCTTGCCTTTCTTTTCTCAGGGCTTTCTGTCTGTTTTCTCTCCTTTTTTTTCTGTTTGTGTCTATCTTCCTACTGCCTTTGACTTGAATTCCCTTTTTGCTGCTGTGTTAACCTCTGTGTCACCCACAACACCCTTTCTCTCCCTGTCTTTACCTTGAGTCTGTGTGATGCTTTGCCTAGTTATTGTGGTTGTCCTGGGGGTCAAGTTATCATTGTATAGTACAGTTCCTGCCCTGCTGAAAACAAAGAAACAAAAATGTGCTATGTGTCTCTCCACAGTTTATGTCCATGAAGCTGATAATAGTGTGAAGAACTGTCACTGTGCAGCAGGACCACTGGTGCCAATGCAGGAATACAGCTCTCTACCCATTGCATCAACCTGTGAGTATTGTTTGGTAAGAAGGGAGCCCCTCCGTACATTATAGCCTGGAAAACACACTTCTCATGCAGAACCATGCCCCAGTGTGGGAAAGAGGGTCAGGCAGGTAGCGTGACCTCTTTTCTTTTTCCTCAGTGACTCCATTCTTGATAAAGAAATATCTTGTAACATCACTGCTGTCTGTGGTGGAACTTTCCTGTCAGGTAGACAGATAATTTCTAAGCAGCACTAGTAGCTCCTGAGATCTTATCTCATAGTGACAGTTCTGATTTGGTTTTGTACTTCCATTTGTATCTTCATTTATCTTGGATATCTGCTCTGGTATTAGATTTTTGCTTACAACACTCAAAAAAGCCTTGTTGTCAGGGAACTTCAGTGTCTTCCCAGTGCTAGCCTCTATTTTTCTAATGAAAAATGCTGGCCAGAGTCCATGTCTCAAACCATTTTCCTCAAAAGGCAACTCATAGGAGTCACGATAGCAGGAGAAGTGCTGAAACTGCCTGCTAGTGTTCCATTATAAGGTTGCCATGTCAAGTTTGCCATTACTGGCAATAGTGAAAAGAGGTAGTTTCAGTTTAATGTTTGTCTCCCAAAGTTAAAACTTCAAAACTATGTGTAACGCTTCAGGGAAAACCAGAGCCTTCTCTTCTGTTTACGTGAATTCATGTAATGAATTCATATTGTTGTCGTTTAGTTTCAAAAGCTCTGTAATCCATATGTGTCCAGGTTTTGTACAGCCATATAGTATTCTGAGACTCTTCACTGCCACTGTAAAAATCTAATTTTCTCCTTACTGGCTCTTACTGTCTTACTGTGGTCTTCTCTAAAAAGGTCAGTCTCTTTAAGTTACCAGTTAAATTTTGTGATTGAATCTTGCACAGCATGTTCATTAGGCATCTCCGAGTTGTGTCATTCTGAGATGACTTGTCTGGACAAGTAGTTTATCCTCCCAAGGACCCTTTATTATCTCTTCTTTGACTGTGCTAGTGAGGTCTTGGATCCCCAGTGCACCTTTGCTGTACTGATTTGTTGTGTTAACAATATTTTAAATCACACATATTTATGTATGTGCCATTATGTGTATTATGGATTTTTTTTTTTTTTTTGGTTAAAAAATTTAGTCCAAGAACTCCAGCTTTTTTTCTAGAAGTGATTATTTTTTCTGCTTATAAATATCTACTGGTTTTCCTTCACAATTAAAATGGAAGTTCAGTGAACCTTACTGCCTTCTATACAGTTAAAAAATAATTCTATTTTCCTGTTAATTACCTTGGGTATTATCTGAAGAAACTGTTCCCCAAAACAGATGTTGAAAGTCTGAAAATGAAAACTTTGATTTCTGTTTCATTGTCCCGAGGCCCTGCTGATTCATGAAGCCTAGAAAAATATTTGGCATGGAGCATGTCTTCCAGAATTTTCTACTCGTAGGCAGTGGAAACAGTTTTATCTATTCACACCTTTATTTAACAAGGTTTTATCATAGCTAGAAATCAAAGCTTTGGTCTTTTTTCCTCATTGCTTGCTTCCTTGCTTTCACTAGTAACCAACTAATACAAAAGCCTTTTCTTCTTTTTCTACTTGTTCTGTAATACCCAGAGAAGTGAACCTATCCAATTTCACTTTTATCCCCTCCATTTATGTCAGAAGAATTTTCATAGGGGCAGAAAACTGGGCCTGTTTAGCTTTATTCTATCTTTATTGACAGCTACTCTTTTTCTGAGAGCAATTATTCTTTGAACTTGTCCACAGTTGAGGAATCAGTTCTGCCAGTGAGAACAATCTCTTGCAAAAACAGTGGACATGACATGTTTTGAATACAGTAATTTGTACTTATTCTTCAGTGGTGTTATAAATTGAATGCATGCTCTTTCTCAAGCATTTGACACAAAACTTCTTTCGCCTTTGAGCTTTGAGTTTCACTTATTTCGATCCTACTGCCCAGTCTGTGGGGTTTTTTGGGGTTTTTTTTGTTGTGCCTTTTTTTTTTTCTTTTTCCCCCCAATACTAGTTCACTGTTACAAACATAACTGTATTCACCTGTGCCATCCCTATAGGAAACAATGGCATTAAATTTCTTGGGTCCTTGCAGTGTCATGGAGATAAGAGAAGATGGAGCAGACCCAGCAACAGAATGTATCTTTCGATCATTTACCTGCGTAATTGTAATTCTTAAAAGACATTTTGTAAATGGCATTTGTAAATACCTTTTTCAGATGTTTCAACTATTTACTTTTTCACCAATATGGCTTTCAGATGCTGATGGCTTTGCCAAATATGGTTGTTATTCATGTAAGCAACAAAATGTACTTCCTGGACTTGTTTTGTCTATACTGCTACTAATCTCATCCTATTTCAAGCCATTCATAAAAGAAGATGATGGAAAATAGTTTTTCAAACTGTTTAGAATATTTTACGCTTGGTGAACAATGCTATTGAAAAAGCCAACTATTATTATATTAGTTTTTGTTTGCACAAATCAAATTCCCCCACTGTTATGTACCCAGGAATGACAGAATAGATTTCATGCAAATCCTACTAAAAATTACCTTCAAGAGAACAGAAAATAGGGAAAATTCTTTCAGAATGATATGCCTGACAAAAATGCTGGTTAAGGACTATCTTAGAAACATGAAGCATAACAGATTCATAAGAGTCTGATGAAATAACTAGCATGAATTTGCTCACTTTCTGGCCGACCTAATGGTGGGCTATTATGAAATAAGATTTGTAATAAAAGATAAAAGAGGAGAAGAAAAGTACAAATACAGAGCTAAGAGGTTTGAGTAGGAAAATAGTGTACATTATGAAAATATAGATTAACTCCAGTAGAAAAATGGATTCTCTCTTTTTGCCATTCAATCCTTTGATTAATAGTATAAATGAAAAAATGTTTTTTTATGGTCTAGAACTTCTGTTGGAAGCTGTTCTATATTGGTAGCTCCAAGCCATTCTGATTACTTAGCTATAGTAATTATTTTGGGATTTTTTTTTTGTTCCCACCAAACTTGTTCAACTGTGCTGATGGATCTGAAGACCATAATGCACATGATTCTCTGTATGATGCATTATTATTAATAAGAAATACCAAACAATGCACGTGTGGGTGCTTGCATTTCTGATCCTTGAAGCAGATAATTCATGGACTTGTCGCTCTTGATTATGACTGCTTTGGTCATCTGTAATAACATGTTAATTGGCATTTTTAATTAATGCATACATTCTAGTGATCAATATTCAAGGATTTGATCAATATTCAGGGATTTTTATGTTAGGACAAAATCTGTTAAGGATAGAATGAAAAGTAATAATGAAAATATCAAATAATGTCATTACTTAGGTAAATTGATCACCTTTAGCTAGAATCTGGTCTATAGCACTTTGTCTGAAAATAGGTATTCCAGACATGGTGAAAGTAAGGCCAGATAAAATCATGGGGTGAAAAAAAGAAAAAAGGGATTATTTTCCTCTTGAGAATAAAATTCCAAATGCTAAAGGACAGAAAAAAGCCAGAAAAGAATGTCTGCTAAATAACAGGGAAATGAATTCCTCCTTTCTGTCTGTTTTATTATATAAGATTATGATAATCATTAATATAACTGAAAGGAAACAATTTAAAAAAGAATGAATACTCTTTTTTAACAATGCTATTTTTTAATTAATACTATCTAGTTCTGCAAGTAATGGTGCTTTAGAATTGAAGTGATCTAAAAAAGGGGAATCTAGGTGGAATAAAGTCGCACACTCAAGGGAGCAAGTTAACCTTTGCTTTATAGGCTTTGGGGTGGAAGTTTCTTTAGAAGGGGGTTCTAGTAAATTAGCCTTCTACAGGGTTTTCATACTGTCATCAAAGGCACCTAACAGCAGCCGTTATCTGGTACAGGATGTCGTACTAAGTGAGCTGTATGTATATTCTAGGATGGAAATGTTTGCATTCTAACATCATCATTGCAGGGAATGGAAAATTTTACTTCAGTGGGTTTATCTTCAGGTTTGAAATTCTCTTCACTGTTGAAAAGCTATCTCAAGGAACATTTTCACATAGCTGTGTCTTCAAAATTGTAAGTCCTAGACAGGTAGGGAAAAAAAAAAAAATAAATCACATAACACTTTCCTCTTTTCTTTTTCTTCCTGTTAAACTTAGCCTTCTGCATTGGTAAGTCTGCATTTCAACTGAACCTCTGCAGTTTGTGTATGTGGTTCTTAACTGTAAGTCTTTCGTGTCAACAAATGCCTTTTTTCTGCATAGAACTAGGAAAATAGATTATTCCCTACAACTGCCTTCGGAATTATTGGCATAAACACAGCAGTGTACCCTTTGTACTTTGACTTCAAAGTCTCAACTTTTACATGTTATCTTCTTTTTAATATATGGTCCTTTCTACCATCTGCTTAGTTTCTTTCTTTTCTGTTCCTTTTTTTTTTTTTTTTTGGTATATTTTTTCACCCTCTCTTTTCGATAGTGCTTAATTGAGTGTCTAGCTCTTGAAGTTCATCATACTCATCACCAATTTCTTTGTTACTAAGAGTCTAATAAATCACTGGGTCTTTCCATTGAAATAAAACATCTGGGCTTTTAAAAATTGGATGGATTAGGTTAGACATTCAGGATGCCTATTTAGATACTTAATGAAATGACCTAACTTTAAAAAATTTCACCTATTCACTGGCTCCCAGTAATTTTTGAATACTCTGATAAGAAGTTCTTGGCTGATAATATTGTGTCCATGAAAAAAAAGCAAAGATAATGATCTGGCAACAAAACAATGGAAGAAGAGGTCTGTTCATTACTTTGCTTCATTCTGATATCCAGCAAAATTTTGAAGCTGCTGTTTCTGGTGGTTAAGCTCCATTTGAACCAAAGTGTTCTTAAAATTTGAAATCCAAACCTGAAAATGTATAGGTAACTGGATAGCAGTCATGAACTGCCAAAAAGTTTTTGTTATGTGTTTTGTTGCGGAGTAAACAAAATTCACTTACTGTAGCTAATGCAGATTTCACGTAGTGGTTTTATAAATCCAAACTAGGGTCAACATCTCTAATTCAAAACTGAAACAAAAAATATTTGAAGCAGGTTGGCAAAAATTGTATTCTGGGAAAAGAATCCTGTTAAGATGATATGGTTGAACAAACTGGTAGAATACAATGGCTTTTTTTTTTGTGTAAATGGTGAAATTTCTTTTTACACTGTGTGAAAAGTTTACAAGTATTTAAAAAACCCCATTTTGTTTTCTCAAACAGGAAAAGTGACTGTTTATCCTTGAATCTATGTATAGCTCTTGTGTTTATTTGAAAATATTAATTCTACAGGTGAGCTGCTATTTAGCTGACAGTATTTTTTTTAACTTATCAATTATAAGAGGAAAATTATTAGGCTTAGATCTTAAATTTCTTTGTCTTTAATAGAGAAGGCATTAGCAGATAAATGAAATAAATACTTTTCTTTCCTAAAATTTCATTTTAACAGATCACAGCCCATTGTTAGTGAATTTTGAAAAGCAGCTGTTTATTATCAGTACTATTTTTGAAAGGATTCACTATAAAAAAAGTTAAGCATTAACGTCAGCAAGTAAGTCTTGCTGTTCATACAACAATAAACTCGGTGTAGGACCAATATGTAAAACATATCACATATAACAAATACCTGGTTTACATATCAGTCCTACAGTTGGGTTATTCTGTAACTTTGTTTATACAACCATTTTGATGCTGCAGTATAATTCACAGCTGTGTAAATAATGATGTTCATAAATACAAGTCAGTTCAATTTTTCAGTCAGCCCACACTAACTTTTTCATTTCTGTTTGCATAAGGAACATGGATATATGAGAACATAAAGGCTCTCTTCTGTTAATATAATTGTTAAAAAAGGAAAAGATGCCTTTCCTGATTCCCCCTGTAATCACATAGTCATCCTACTATAAATAATTTATAATTCAATTGTGACACATGTTATCAAGCATAGAACGAATCTTGCCACAAGCCTCCAAGTTGTCTTTATCTGACAGTGCTTCCACAGTAAGGTGGAAGAAAATCCAGTATTGTTGTATATTTAAGTTTTTGTTTCTCTCCTTCCTTCAGAAGAATTCTTTTTAGCACTATGTGAAATAATTACAATTGCCATTTTTCTCATCAGTAGTGTTCAGAAGTAATTTGGAGACAAAGTGACCTAAATATAACACTTTGGACTATGATGCTATCTATTTTAGAGGCCTGACAGTAAGTCAAGTAACACATGGATGATTTTACAGTTTCATGTCTAGTGACTCCAGATGGTACATCTGTACTCAAGTGGTGTGCTATGTATAAATCATCACAATCAGGATTAAGAGACATCTAAGAGCATTTTGCTTTTTTAATCTGGTCATAGTTATTTATATCCACTTATTAGACCTTTTTCACAGAGTAACTCTGAATTGGCATGGTAAGAATTTACCAGTATTTTGTTTCTTCTATCGTGAAGCTATCAGCAAACACTACCCTTTCTTTTCTGGCTCCTGTAAGCTTACTTCCACATAGGTGGTATTCCTATCTCTTGGCTTTCGTCATGTTCCTTCAGAGACACGTATACACTTGCATACATACATACAGAGTGTCAAAGAGAAGCACCTGGAACTTTGTAAGGAAGTTTGCAAAGGAATATTATCTGCATTAATATTACTCTGTCGATATCAGTTCCACAATGCTTCATCAATCTTAATAAGCAAACTAACAAAAAACCAAAACCAAAACAAAACCAAAAAATTCTGTTCACTAATAGTGGAGGTTCTAATCTGAACTCAGATTTCTAACTGAAAATATTACCTTCATAGCTGAGAATGTGCTTGTATAACAGCTAGTGCAAAAATTGTCTCCCTAATGTGAGAAAATGTAGATCCATGATTGACGCAAGACTTATTTGGCCAGACCATATGTATTATCTTACTTAGAAAGTAAAATTTAACTTTTCAAAGAAAAGTTAAAAAAAAAAAAGAATAAGAAAAATGAATAAGAATAACAATAAGAAAAATGCCTTTTTTTTTTTTCTGTCTTGAAACTGTGCTTAGTACAGATATCTGTACTGCATTCCTTTGATTTTTACACAGCAGAGTAGTTTTCCAGTAATGGGATTTTCTTTCATCAGTATCTTGTAGTGAAGATCATTTTGATTTTGGCAGTGGTGCTCCAGGTGCTCCGCAAATCCTGCAGTGTATGCGTATTGGTCTGGACCAAGCTCTGGAACATCCTGTTGCTATTAAAGTTGCTTCTAAGAAGAGTTATTATCAATGAAAGAGGTTAAACACTGAAATGCAAATTGAACTTCCATACATAATGAGCATTTAGGCTGACCTGAAAACCAGAAAATCATGACCTGTTTTATGTTGGATGATCTGGGTTTTTTGTGCACTCATTTTAAGGCATATGTGACATGCAGTGAGATAGATAGGTTTGAAAATTTGAAACTGTACAGGCTGCTATGATTCATTCCATGGCAATGCCATTATTTGCCATCTAAGAAATCTCCACCCTTCTGTTAGGAGGCAAGATATATCTGGCTGGTCTGAACACACCTGCAAAAGACTTAATCAACTTCCACTGTTTTTCTTGATTCAAAACATAGAATAGATGTTTTTCGTTGATCTCTGAGAATACATGAGGCTACGGATTTGACCCATTGCAGTCATTGCTCTTTTAATGATAGTGAGGAGTGCAGAAAATAATGTGATTTACTGTGGAGTAACTGGGGTATCCTACAGCCTTATTTTCAAGATTCTCTTTAGTCCTAAGCACAGCTCTCTGGTCTGGCAAAATAGAAGTGGTTAAGGTTCTCACTGTCCTATGAGCAAGAGAACAGCCTTCAGTACATGCAGTAAGAAGCTGTTTTTAAAAAAATGAATGTTAATTCAAGAGTGACTTTATTGAACTTCAGTTTCTGGACATTCGCTTGCAACCTGGATAGTGTCTTTTACTAGATTTACTTTCTCATCAACTGAATAACAGGTTAGTTAATGAAGTCTGTATTAAGGCGTCTCAGATACAATGTTATGACTGAGAAAGCAGTGAGCTAAATTCTCAACCTCTTATTTCTTCTGACATGAAATAGCTTCCCAGATAGTACCTGTTACTTTGATTTGCCATGTCAGCACGGTCTTCTTAGTAACAGAGAAACTAGTAAAGGGAGAAAGTCAAGTTTATCTGTGAGAAGTAAACACCAAATGTGTTAATTTAATCTCGGGAGGGTTTTCTGGAAGCTTACAAAATCACATCTACTGCATCTAGAGATAAAATAGTTCTCTATGGTCTCTCTATAAACATTAAAGGATAGCCTAGGTAGTTAGTATGGTAAAACTCAAATAATGAGGTCAAGTCACATGACATAATACACAACATTATTATTTGAACCGTGTAGGAAAAGCTACACTAACATCCTTGTTTAGCAGAACTCACGCTAAGTCAAAATATTTATCACTTGTAAGCTTCTCGTGTTATGCCTTTGTTTTCACCATGACAGCTGATGTGGATCAGCTGCTGCAGAGCACAGTTTAACAGTGGGCTATATCTGAACTGTGGCACCAGCAGTGTTTCCCATTCTTAGGTCTGTGTGCTCAGCCTATCTGCTCCTCCTCAAGTGTTCGCTGCAGGCAGAGACTTGTGTGCTCCACAACAGTCCCCAGGCTTGGCAGATGTTCTTGGGATGAAGACAAAATCCATAGGGCTACTGGATAAATGTAAATAAATAAACCTGACCAGGAAAACAGATCCTAATTCTTAATGTTAAAAAGGCTAAATCCTCTTTGATGAACTATTGTTTTTCTGTCCTCCAATGTTTTGCTTTCCCAGAGGACACCTTTGTGGCACCATAACATTTGTTAAGGAACAAACTTAGCAGCCATAAGTTTCTTTTGAGGGACAGCCAGTGCCAATTAATAGATTAAATTTAGTATATTCATCCTGGGCTTCTCAGGTATCTCAGTTTTGCTTATAGTTTAATTGCGATATTTAATATGAATCAAAAATTCTCTATATCTGTGTCCATGTGTGTGTCTCTCTCTTTATGTGTGTATTCGATGGAGTAGGAAGCATTTTATGCAAGCAAACAATATCAAAACAGAAACCACCACCACAAGACATTATTTCTATTGTTTCTATTTTCATTATTGGCTGAATATAGGAAGTGGTTCCGTTATTTTGATTATCAATCAGAGTCAGTAACATTAATTTAAATTAAACTTACTGTTTTGACTGGTCAGAAAGATCTGTGCTTAGTCTAAGGGACTAGTGAACTATGCACATATACTTGCGTAACACAGCTTCTTGTAAAATTGTGTATATGTGATTTGAAACCAGCATAGTTTATAGATGTATTTCTGTTGGCATCGCACAAGACAAGGCAAAACTGGCAACTCTAGAGAAGTCAAAGATTTTCTTTTTATATGTAAAAGAAAAAAAAAAGAAAATATTATAATTTAGTTTAAGAGTTTTGCGTTTGGACAATGTGTTTTGAAAACTCAAGCAGTCTATTAGTGTAGATATCTGTTTTCTCATTGAATTTGCAGTACTTGGAACCTGTTTACATTTTCAAGTGTACTAAGTCTTTTTTTTAACTTTGAGTTTTAGCAGAAATGACAGGGAAATGTAACCTAGATAGCACAGTAAAATTCAGTCTGGCTGGAATTCAGGATGTTTTGATTCCTGCAGGACCAAGTAGCTAAATATGGGAGCCTCTACTTTGACCTGCATAATCTAGGAAATTTTGTCACCTAAATATTACATTTTCTTACTGATATTAGTAACTTGCCGTCTATTCACATGAGAGAGGTTTAGGAGTTAAGACTGTGGTGGCCTGACCTTGACTGACTGCCAGACTCCCACTCACCACTCCCATTCTCCTGTCTCAACAGGGCAGTGGGAGAAGATGAAAAAGCTTGTGGGTCAAGATAAAGACAAGCACGTCACTTACCAGTTACTGTCACAGGCAAAACAGACTTGAAGAAAACTAACTGATTTTATTGTCAATTAAAATAGAATTAGATGGTCAGAAACAAAGACAAAAAATCTGAAGCACCTTCCTCCTCCTTCCCTTCTGCTCAGGTTCCACTTCACTCATTTGTTCCCCACTTCTCATCTCATCATCTCATCCCTGGTGCAGGGGGATGGGGAATGTGATTTATAGTCAATCCATAACAAATGCTCTCTTTTGCTCCTTCCTCCTCATGCTTTGCTCCGGCTCAAGTTTTGGTCCTTCCCATGAGCTGCTCTTCTTCAGGATAAACCTCCTTCTGAATGGGTCCTCCACTAGCTGCAATGATGGGTCTCTGCTCTGGCATGGTCCTTTACACAGACAGTGGGGGAATCTCTGCTTCAACACATGGAATAACTCTTTCTTCCCCCTCCCCTGACTTGGTGTCCCAGGGTTATTTCTTATACTTTTCACGCCTCACTCCTTTCTCTGATGTACAGCGATTTTGCCCTTTCTTAAACATATTTCCACCATCTTGCCTGTGGGAGATCCATTGGAGCCAGCAGGAATCAGCTGTGTGCAGTTGTGGGGCAGCCCTGGTCTCTCTAAAGCAGCTTCCTCCAGTCACTCTCTGCTGAGAATCCTGAAACATTGCCAACTGTCTTGAAAACATATATTCTATGGTTTTTGAATGTTGTACTGAAATTTTACATTTTGTATGAGGTTGGCACATTCTCTCTGCCTTAAGAAGGTAACACATTTTAAAATTTCATATTCATATAACTTTCATTTAGTCTTTCATTTAATTCTCTCTATTACACTCTATGTTGGTAGCAGGAATCAGCAAACTTTCCACAGTCTGTACAGAACAGTTAAACAGACTTTCTGTAATTTAAATTATGGACTAATCAAGAAGGTTCCTCCTCTTTGCCTTATAAATGAAGTTTACCAGGAAGATTGTTTAACACTGATAAATCCTGACTTCTTTGAAAGGAGGTTATCCCTTTCAAAGAGGAACTAACCTTTAACTAACACACTCAGTTCCGCTTATCCTCTTTCTACCCTGGAGAAGGGATACCTCATTCACCATGGCTGAGACTGGGATAATTTGCTTTTGTGAAGGTTCCTTTGCAACTGATGCTGTTCAGCCGTGAAATGTTAATCTCTTCCCTGCCAGCTTCTGAATGCCAGCTAACCACACAAAGGGGGATCTCAGCAACCTTGTCTTAGACTGTTTATAGACTCTAAAAGACAGCCTTGAAATAAGTCATACACAGGCTAAATCCTTTGTTGTAATTGTTACCTTCATAGAGAAAACCATTTTAATTTGGTATTAAAGTCCAGTTTAATTTAGTCTTGGAACACAAATACCATTATGTATTAATGAGAATAGTGTCATTACTCTGTGGCGTTGCTATAGAAAAAACAGAAGGTTTTCATTTATCTAAGGTTTTCCATAACTTTATGTCTTTTGGTTTATTTTACCTTTACAGGTACCTCTATATTTCCTGTGCTTGTAGTATTCTGGGAAAGAATTAGACTGTTGTTTTAGTATTCAACTCCAAAGTTTTGACAGTATTTTTTTTATAAAACACAGAAGTTTTAAATAGCTGGAGTTCAAGTAAACCAGGAGTTAGGAATAGAATCAGTGTTCATAATTTCTCTTAAAGCCTAGCAGATATTTGGCATGGCAAGAGCAAGGAACAGGAGTGTCTGGGCATTGTGTTTCCAGATGTTCTCATCTGTTAGCAACACCAGCTGTTTGAAAAGGGGGCAGCAGAGAGTTCGCTGGCATTAATGGAAGTGGTATCACGAACAGAGCACTTCTCCATGTTTTCCCTTATGTGCATATGGAGTGAAATAGATGGCTGTGTAGATTGATTTAAATCCCAGAAGAGTGTCTGAAACGAAGACACTCAGCTGAACTGCTTGTGTGGCTGAGAGGAAGAGGTGATCTCTGAGAGGCACTTGAAGCCCTTTCTCTCAATATTATTGTTACACAAAGCATTTGTTAACTAAATCTGCCCCATTGCTGTCAAAATTAGCATGCTTGCTCATGTTTCTGAAATTCTCCAGGGAAATTCCTCAGGGAAAGTAAATAGAATTACATGATATGTATAAACAGGGATTAATTTAATCTTCAGCCAAATCCACACATTGCTGTGCAACTGAAGTTTGCATAGGATTATGAAGGCAATATAATTAGATACAGTTAGACATCTTGCTTTTTGAAGCTACACATATTTCTAGGTTGTTTTTTTTTTAAAGATTAATTCGTCATATCTCCAGATTCAACATTAAAAGGAGATGAAGAAGAAAATCAAGTTTGCATTATATTGCATATACAACAGGAAGAAAAGTTGCTTGGCATCTAGGAAAGGGAGTAATTTTGATGTGATTCTAAAAGACACCTATATCGTATCTGCAAAATGGCAATTGTCTTACCCAGAGACATATGTTGAAAAAATGTTCATATTTTGGGACATCTTGCTCATTTTGATTCCCAGCACAGTTCATCACTTGATTGAGTGACATTTATTCTGCAACAGCATATGTACTCCAGAATGGAAGAATGAAAAAAATCCCAAACAAAATCATTCCCCACACTATCTGCCAAAACAACAACAACAACAACAACAAAAAACAAAAAAACCCAACCAACAAACAAACAACAAAAAAAAAAACAACCCACAAACATACCCTTCACATGTTACAAGAGGCTGAAAAAAAAATGATAGGGTATCACATGTGACACTCTGTTATACTTTAGACTATTATATCTAAGTCATTTCCATGTTAGTTTTAAACACTGTTTGGGGTTTAAGATAAGAAAAGAGTAGAATACATCTGTTTTGATACAATTTTGACTTACAATTATAATAAATTTTAAACAATGTCATTCATCTTACCTCCACATACTTGAAATCCTTCACAATCCAGACGTAAGTATGATATGTTTATGATAAATTGTAAAGTTTAAACAGAAAAAAAGAAAGAAACCAGTCTATTATTACAGTCTAGTCTTGGACTTAGGTGAAAAAAGTTATTATTATTTTTTTTTTAACCTTTGGAACCATTAGAATAGGATATATTTTATTAGCAAAGGAAACTATGATGAGTTTTCTTGAAAATTCTGGTGGAATCTTTATCAAATATTTTGATTCTCTGTGTGTTGCCACAGTATTAACACTATCTCCTGAATCCTGTGAGCCAAGATGCAGATGCTTAGAAAAAGCAGTTTGTTACAGCAAAATATTGTGGTAGTAATCACGTAACAGAGGAAAATTCATCATCTTGTAATCTGGCCTTGAATTCTTGGGTTAGTATTGAGACCACCACATTGCTGATAAAACTAATCTTGGAAAGCAGTGAGACTGAGATATGAGAAATCCAAATTTAAAACCTCAGTTCAAAAAAAGAAGGTAATTTAGGACTCAGGCTTAACCTTGCTAATATAAACGAAAAAAATGTCACTGACCTTCATGGACAGTAAGAAAAAGCTCATATTCTTTTATTGATTTACTGGCAACTATAGTCTCATGAGTCCGAACTCAGTGCAAATGTGGAAACAATTTCTGAGTAACTATAAACAAATAAACTAAAAAACACATAACGTACATGCTTTTTTTCGTAAGTAGATTGTGTAGTGTACTGATAATTTGTGTTTTAGATGAAGAACATGAAATTAATCTAGCCTGTCAATTTGGAAACTTATTAATACGTATAGTGAAAGTAAGGAAGAATTGTAGAAGAACTGTACATTAGGTAAGGACCTGGTAACAGCAGGTTTGTGATGGAGCTGTTTGTGTTCCTAAAGAAATAGGTCATGGAACTAGTTTCATAAATATCAAGTGAAAGTGTCCTAGTGAATATGTGCGATTTCAAGAACGGAAGAGCTTGAATTCTGTGGAGGACTGGGATGGTACAGAAAGACCTGAGGGAGTCCTAGGACAACAGAAGCAGAAACAAGATTAAATTAAGCAGTACAAAATGCAAATTTCCATTCTTTGTGACTAATAAAAAATTATTGCAGAAGCTGGAAGCTCATCAGTTGGAAATGTCAGAGAAGAAAGCACAGCAACATTAATCAAACACAGAATGATTGAAGCACTGATAAGAAAATGGCAAATAGAGTCCTAAGCTGTCTCAGATAAAATATTTCTAGCAAAAACATGAAAGTATTAAAGCCATTCAAAGTACTGAGGAGACATAATTTTAAATACTATTTTAAAAAAAGATGGATTCAGATTCAGTTGAGGGGAAAAAGAGCCTACTGGAAAGTAAAAAAGCACAGCTTTTTAGCCTAGAAAACAAAGGCTAAGGTATATAACAGATGTTTATAAATACAGTAGGAATAAGAGGTCTTTCAGTAAAAGTAGTGAGAATGAGACATAAAACTTCTTTTAAAAAGTAATAATTTTACTGAATTATAGACTGTGATTGCCTGTGATATCAGACTACTTAAACTGATGACCCAGGGAGACTCCTCCAGACCTGTGTTTTTGCACTGAGCAATCATGCCAGAGAAAATAAATATCCCTCCTCAGAGTTTAGCATGAAAGTCAAGGAACACGTGGTAATTTTCAACAGCTACATATTACTTTATCAAGCACAACACCATTTTAGAGTGAAGAACTTTAAAATACGTAGCTGTGATCTAAAAAAGGAATATTATTCATATTTTTTTTTTTAAGGCACCTTACCAGCCTCCTGATCCCAGTCTCTATACCAAAATAAATAATTTGAGAGACTATTCTGACATCTGAATGTTTTTCAGTAAGTATGACAATGAAGAGTGCAGCTCTGCTTTCCACAGGCGTTCAACCCACCTTGTAAGCAAAACAGGTTCCAGCACAAAGAAGGGAGTGGATTGCTGTCCTGTTGCCTGATCTGCATGTTACATTGGACAATGGCTTTGAGACTTTGATTCTGTGTTTTGTCCCATATATGTCCCATGTATGCTTACATATGTTGAATACAGCTCTCAAGCCTAAATGAGTCTACTGAAAACTCTTCTGGATGTCTTTAGTGTATAGACACAGAAGATATATCTGTCAGTGGAGACATTTTCTGCTTTGATGATTGCTTGTCGCAAAGAAGAAAATCTCCATCTGCCTGGAAGGGCTTTTCTCCCTGGCTGGCACTTGCCATCCAGAAGTCAGCTTTGAACATGGACTTATCTTGCACAGTCATTCAGCACGTCAAGACTTTATACAATGACTTTACAAAACAAGCAAAAACCTGCCATCAGAGACATGGAAGTAAGTAAGAATCTTTCAACCAACAATTATGGCTGGATAAGGCTTAAAGCACTGAAATTTACGGCAATTGAATTTTCGGTCTCATGTTTCTAAGGTTCACCTGCATTGAGCCTTTGAAGGAAATTTCAGGCTCCAAATTAAAAAATTCTGCAGTCTCAGTTATCGTAGAGCCCAGATACTACCCAGCTTTTTTTGAAGGTGTTTTCTTCTAACGAATGAAGCTTTTTTCCACTGAATTAATCTTGAAGGGGATGCAATCTCCCCCATTTACAATTCCATGTTGTCCTGTGTTGCTTCATTGCAGTTCTCAGTACGCCAGGCAAAACCATATCTTATCCCCCATGCCAACATGAACTGACAATATACCTCTCTGATTTGTTATAGACTAATTTTGTCTCCCCTGTTTCTTTTGTCGTTTCATTTCTTCAGTATACATTAAGTTTTGATTCCATAGCAAGGGTGATTATTCTATGTTTATCTTTCACTGGTTCTGTGTCTACTTTTTTGCTTTCTGGTCCTCCTTGGCGAAAGATTACACATCTTCTGAAGGTGACAAGTCAGACAGTTAAAATGTCAGCACAACATCTGCTAAAGAAAATAAATAAGTACAGAATCCCCCTGACTCTGGGAGTCAAACTTAATTTTTTAACTGGCTTTGGGCTACTTACAGTGTGCTGCAAAAATGGATCAGGACTGTACTTTATACCACTGCTTTACTTAAAATCAGATCTTTCTTGCAATATAAACACAGACTTATTTCCAATATTTATGGGAAGTTACCACTTGAAAATTTGTTGTGAGGAGAGACGACAATGGACCCTACACGATTCAATGTGAATCAAGCAGAAGCCACTTTATTGTTCCCACTATGCCTTTATATACAGAGTTTTCTATCTCTACATGCGGTCATGCACCTTTTGATTGGTAAAAGCCCTCTTGCAAGAGGCAATCACGCGGCTCGGTAAGTGTCCTTATTGGATCACCTAATTCCTGGTGTTCTTCCGATGTATCCGACTGCAGATGTTTTCTTCCTCTTATCTTCTTCTTGGTATGCGGCTGCATGCTTAGAAGAGGCCCTCATATGGCTGGCTCATCACATGTCCACTGTCCTCCAAATACGACCCCACAATGTTGTATCATTTATTTCAAAAATTGTCATATTGTTGCTCTGTTTTTGAATTCCAGAGTATGTGTATAAGGCAATATGGACATCACAATAAGTTCTATACAGCACAAGAAGAGATTTTTCTTTACTGTGTAAGACTTGACTTAACATTTGTGTTCTAAAACAAAGTTGCTGCAGCAATACTGAGAAGACAAAGGTTGAATTATGTAAAAATAAGAAAAAAAATCACTGTATTTCTTTAAGCAAAAGTGTGGCATTATAGATAAAGAACAAAGTATTTATTGTCTACTTCAGATTTTTTTTTTTTTTCACTAGATGTGTACACTGTTCTGAAAGGTGTGTATTATTTTATGGTGCATGTAGTTTTACAAGATCACCCAGAAGTGTTGTCCAGGTGGAAGCCTGAAATACTGTGATTAGACATAATTCTCTCGTGAGAGTGGAAGAATGTTTGTCTTTATGATCTCATCATATGAGGTGTGTGTTTAGAATAATACCCTTATATCACACAGAGAATGTCTTTCCAGTTGCAGTGTGGGTAGGTGACAATGAGGGAAAAGGAAAGTTTGCCAAAATGGGTATGTATTTAAGAAACTTACCTCTCAATCAATATGATACTCAGATTTCTTCAGCTACAGTAATGATAGTGGCCATTGATGTTGGACTATAAGTAGCTTGGTCCTGTACCAAACTGACATTTTTTCAATTTAACTGTTTTTTACCTCATCAAATGTACTAATTGTGCAAATTATGGGAAATTTATCTTATTTTATTTTCTGTTTTCAGCGTTTTTTTCCCCTATAGGCTTAGACATTACACTAAAAATGTCTTCCTTGAGGCAGGAAGTAAAACTCATTTCAGTTTCAAACTACATTAATTCTGAGTGAAATCAAACTTATTCTCACATTTATTAAGGCAAGCAAATCCTTGTGAAAAATTGCAGATTTTTAATAAGGGCATTTTCAGTGGTTCTGGTTATTCTGACAAACTCATAAATCAATTCCTGTCTTTCAGCCACTACAGATTTATCCAATTCATGTGAGTAAATGTGACAGCTGAATACTGTTGAAATCTATACAGCAATATCTCTGTTACCATGATAAACACAACTGGCCTCAAAGATGAGCTGCTTGATTTGTTGAGGCTTTTGATCTTTGGTTTTGTTTTGCTTTAGTTTAAGCATGACTTAGATTATAGGAAACAAGAGGAATAAGCTAGTCTAAAAAATATTTTACACTCTCCCCTGCTCCCAACAGTACAATCAATGATAAATCGTTTTTTATGATGACAATATCCCCACATTTTCTTTAAGTTAACACTAAAGACAGAGAAGAAAATATAAATTTGTTGAAGACATTATTTGTCATATATAGAGCAAGAAGGATAGATATTATTCACTTCTAATATTTAGGTAAAAATCTCATCCAAGTTCATCAGCATCTGTAGGAGGCACCATAGACTTTCATTTTCCTATAGTGACAACCACATGGCAACCGTGTATACTGTAAGGCTCCTGCATTCACTAATGGCATGTCTTAAGTGATTTATTGGAGTATATACAGCATTCAGTACTCGCAGTCTCTGCGGGCTAATTAAAAATATCAAATGTTATGGAAGGTGCCTTGTTGTTTATTTTGTTGGATTGTAAATTGTAAGAACAATTTCCAGAAATTATACATGCCCAAAGCAGGGAAAAAAGTGCAGAAAAATGCAAATAGGGGTGCAATCAGACTAATAAGAAGAACATTCAAATACCATAATTTTGCGTTGACAAAATTCTTTGGAAACTGAATTTTGAGAAAGAAGAGACAGAACAGTAATCTTATTTGAATGTTTCCAAATTTATGACAGTATCCAAACACATATTACTTTTCAAGGCTGCTGAATAGATATTTAAGAACATTCAATAGTACTAATTTGTGTCTATTATTTCTTACTGCCACTCATGTAGCTCCGTAATTGAAATGATGAGTAACAGTTTCCCTCCTCAATTCTAATGATACCCTTTATAATCTTTTTAATGCGGTGCCTGAACTTTAGAAAAGGTTGTTCGCTGCCAAATGTCAGTCCATTGGAAGATGTAGCAATGAAAACCCTCTTGTTTTATTCATTTTGATAGATAAAATTGTTGTGGAACAATAAGATTGCTACATGTTTGCTCCTGTTTCCTGTTTATTAAGTAAAAAAGGGAACAAAATAAATCCAATAAAACCAGCACTTCTGACCCAATCTCCCACTGATACCAGGAAAAACCAAAGTCTTTTTATTAAATTTAGTGGGAGAGAAATCTAATTAGGCACCTTCTACTTCAATAGGAAAGTTAACTTAAAAGCAATTTCCTAGAGAATGTAACCTGTTAGCAAAGATACAAAAATTAATTTATAATTGTAAGCTGATGCAACCCTGAGAATGTTCAACATTGCAGCTTTCACCCAGATCAATAATTTATGTCCACTCCTGGTTTAAAATATGAATCTTTTTCTTTGCAGAGAAACCTTGACAAACTACAGAGATTTATCCTAGTATGAAATCATACTGTCAAACCCTGCTCTGCACTGGTATTTGCATTACTATGGCTGCATTGATATACTAAGTGCCTTGAAGTAGACAAAAGCTTCAGTATAATGGAAGAGTCAATGGAAGAGATTGTTTTCTCTTTCAATAAAACTTACTTTGGTGCTGCAGGGCTACATAACTGTGGAAGGATTTTCTGTTCACATAAAGGCTGTTTCCAAACCATTTGTATGTGTAACATTGGACTTTCCTGTAACATGCAGAAGCTATTAGACTATCTCCTAAGCTATACTTAGGAGATAGTAGTAGCTAGTAGATAGAGTACTCTAGTAGCTAAATACAGCTACACCAGGCACCACTGAAGGCTTATTCCTAACATACAAATAACTGTGCTTTACTTTTCTTGCATCAGATTGGAGGGCATAAAGAAAACATGTTTCTTCTCTCCAACGCCTTTGTCCAGCTGAAACAAGGATTCAGTCTCTCACCTCTCATTTCATTTGAATGTTTTCTCTGCAAGCACCTACCCCTCCCTTCCTCCCCCTCTGTGGGTTTCTTCTTCTCTGCTGCTTGGTGAGTGGAGAAGAGGAAGAGACTGAGGGGATGACAGGAAACAGCCTCCGTGAAAATGGGAGCTGACTAGTTGAAGGAATATGTAAGATCACAGAAATCGCCTGGACAAAAGCTGTGCAATATTCAGTGGCTAAAATAAGAACAAAAAGCTCATGAACCATAAAACCACATTGTTTCCTTCCATAGTTCAAACATGCCAAATAATTTAATCACTGCTTATAGGCTTAGTTGTGCCCTGGACACAGAGCAAAATGATAAGACTTCGGCAGTGAGAACTCTTTCTAAGCAGCCAGGCCTTGAATCATGTCCTAGGTTTGTCTTCTTGGAGCACCTGGCAGGTAAACAGACGGCTGTGAGCATTGTCTCGTTCCCCCAGCTATGTTCTGAGTGAAATGGGAGGGATGGTTGGGGGGATAATTTGCTACAGCCACCATGATCTCTGGCTGTTACCCTGATTACAGTCTTTCTTTCCCAGGATTTGCATGGGCTGCCAGCCCAATGGCTAGCTGCAAGCTCTCTCCTTTTGCAGCTGAGGTCCAGATAAGCTTCTCTGCAGAAGGATTCTGCATTACCCTCATTAGAAAGGGATATGGAAAGGAGAGAACGTTTGTCCTGACCACTGGTCTGTAAGGGAGTCTTGTGGTTACTTTGATTACATGCGTGTCAATTGCAGGTATCCCAAGAGTCTTTGTGGAAATCTGGATCTCAGCTGCCACTTGTTCCAGGCTGTATATTGCTATGTAAAATTTACCCATGCCCAAACACCAAACCATAGACCTGCACTGCATTTGTAAATAGCAAGACACTTGCCATCTGACAGGTCTGTTTCCAGACCTTGATTTGCTTTGACGGTCTTTTTTGATTCCAGACTTATGCAAGTCACTGATCATAGATGTCCTTGCTTGCGACAGAATGATATGGTGTGAAAAAGATGAAACAGCAAGCATGAAGGAAATATTGGCTAATGATACAAAGGCAAATTCATAAGCCTTGAAAACTCTCTCTTTCATGTTCAGAATAATCTCATAAAATCTCACAAAAATATTGAAAATTTTGGTCCAAATTTCCATAGCACCTTGTGCCATGTGATTAAAAAATAGATGAAAAATGCTCCAATGTGAGCAGAAGATGTTGGCAGTGCTTCCTATATACTTTAAAGTCACTTTACTTAGGTTTAAATACCTGTGTAAGCTGTCTAGCATCAGGGAGTGAGTTCTCTGTTACTTTAAATGTGTTTGTATGTTGTATGTACTTCAGATATATTCGATAGTATTAGCTATGTGATTAGACAGATCAGTAAAAAGCAACAGATGCCAGAGTGTATTAACTTTCCTCACTAATAAAAGTTCCATGTAAGAAAAGTGAATTAAATGGCAGATAATTCTGTCAGAAATAAAATTGTATCCTAAGCAAACAAGTATCTTGGAGATACTTGTTTCACCTGGAGACCACATTTTGGTTTAACCCAGCTGACAACTAAGTACCACACAGCCACTTGCTCACTCCTTCCTTCACACCTCTGTGGGATGGGGAGAGGATCAGAACAGTAAATGTGAGAAAACTCGTGGGTTGAAATAAAGACAGTTTAACAAGTAAAACAAAAGCTGTGCCTACAAGCAAAGCAAAACAAGGAATACGTTCACCACTTCCATGGTCAGGCAGGTGTTCAGCCATCTGTGGGAGAGCAGGGTTCCATCATGTGTAATGATCACTTGGGAAGACAAATGCCACCACTCTGAACATCCCACCCCTTTTCTTCTCCTTCCCCCAGCTTTATGTGCTAAGCATGACACCATACGACATGGAATATCCCTTGGGTCAGTTGAGGTCAGCTGTTCCAGCTGTGTCCCCTCCCAGCTCCTTGTGCACCCCAGCCTGCTTGCTGGTGGGATGGAGTGAGGAGCAGAGAATGCCTTAGCTCAGTATAAGCAATGCTCAGCAATAATGGTTTTGTTATCAACACTGTTTTCAGCACAAATCTAAAATATAGCCCTATACTTTCTCTACTAGTAGTAGAGAAAATTTTTCCAGCCAAAACCATCACAGACAGTTGTCCTTTGAAAATGTTATACCCTATAGATATTATTGACTTAATAGATGGTATCAGATAAACTTTAGGAGCCTTTTTTCTAATCAAAGCGGTTCTGATAGCATTATTAATAATTAAACAGTGTTGTTTCTTTAATTTTAAACCCTTACTTTTTTTACGTTGTTACCAAACTCTGTGCACCATAAAGATGCAGTGCCTTCAAACTTTCTTTGAAAATCTTTCCAAATAAAGATGAAGGAGCTAAGGAAATAAAAATGCTCATTTGCTAGTACATTCTCCCAACTCAAAATAAATTAAGTTTTATTTTCTGTCTGAAACTTCAGAATCATATAAAGTTCCAATTACCTGGGATATTTGTGTCTGTTTTCCTGACAAACTCTTACGGCTGAATACTTTTATGCTGCTGCTTGTATTTTCTGAAAGAGTTTTGAGCTGTAATGAAAGTAAGTGCAAAATCTTTGAAGCTACAACCTTTGCGAGGCTGAGTAATGCAACTTTTAGTTTTTAAGCACCAGAATTCAGCCAGAAATCCATAGCTTTGCATTCGGCTTCCTACACAAGAAAAAAAGGCTTCCCAAAATGGAATGCATAATGTCTTGTATGCTCAGCAGGGCACTGCCAGAAATGACATTAGGGAATACTACAAATATGCCCCAAACTGTTTCACTCTCTGGGAATTAGATGCCTCTCTCTGTGCTCTAGAGAAGTGTTTCTTCCCATCTCCTGAGGAAAAATGCTTACGCCTCTTCTTTTAAAAAGTCAGAAAATAAGCAATAAAAAATATGTCCTTTCAAAGCAGCGGTGTGTACAGTAGCCTGTTTTCACTAAAAGAAACTGAACATAAAGTATTTCATCCAAGTAAGGCATTCAGAGCCTTCTTCTAAGAGACTTTGTATGAGGCCTGACTCTCCACTCCTCCATTTCTCTTTAAGATGCAGAGTCCTGCATGGGTAACCACAGTATGAGGCACGTATACCCACAAAACATTTCAATGTTCGGGGTGGTTTTTTGTGGGTTTTTTTTTTTTGTTTGTTTGTTTGCTTGGTTTGGTATTTTTTTGTTTGTTCTGTTTTGTTAATTTGTTTCTTTGCTTTGAAGGCTTATGGTTTAAACATTACAGCAGGCTCCAGACAAATTTAACTTATCGTGTGTGCTGATCTGAGGACTTAGTTCTAGCCACGTCACTCTGAAATGTAAACCCAAGATTTAGTGAATGTTGCAGAGGGAATTTTGTATTGGTAAATTGAATTTCTTTGAGATAATACAACCAAATACCACCATCATACTCCACAAATAAACTGACTTCGTGTGGCTGCCCAAAGCAATGACACAGATCCAAAAATGGGTCTCAGTGTGATTTGAGCAGCTTTTCCACTTATCATGCCCACTACTTCACAAAAATCTAAACGTTTTCTTGTGATGCTTTATAAAACATATACATATATATAAAGCAATGAAACTGTTTATGAATACCAACTATTTGTCATATTACATTTCAACTCAGATCTTGTGTATTTTTAACACAAAACTTTGTTTTACAAAATCAGGCGTGTCAAGGAGTAAAAGGTTAGATATCAATAAGGGAAATTTATTTTTATTTGCACTTCTGTCAATTATTTGGGAACACAGTGTTCTTGTTGATGTTAACTTAATGTAACCACATGGAAATAAGTTTTCTTTGCAAAGGAGGGGGTGTGGATCCAAGAGATGTTTAGATATCTTATTCCAAACCTCAGCCTGAAACACACCAAATCTTACTCAGCTACACCTGGGGCTTCTCACTCTCTGCTGATTGCAGTCAGGATCTCACCAGCCACATGAATCTTTCATCCCTTTCTGCTGATGCCCAATCTTAACAGCATCAATAAGGTATGTTCTTCCTCAAAGTAGCTAGCAGACTTTCAGATAACACATTTTACCAAGAAACATAGGTTTCATTCCTTCCTGCCAAAGGAATGAATCAAAACCATGTTTTTAACTGCCTGTGTTCTTCGTGGCATTATATGAAACATTGGCAGTGTCAGTAGATCTGTGTCATCTTTACTTAATCTTTTGAAATAATAATGTTTTCTGACTTCTAGAAGTATGTTCTGGACTTTGGTTCCAGCATGGTTAGAGGTAATTAAAGCGCAGATGTGGGGGCTCTCAAGGAGCTTTTAGTTTAGGTATTCGTGGTACTGTTCTGAAATGTTAAACTCCTGTATTCGGATTCCATTCTGTGGAGCAAGTGATTAAAAAATTGGCACAGCTGTGTGTAATCTATTGAGGGCTAATCCTTTCTTCAGTTTAGCAGTAATCCTCCTGTAATTTCAGCAAGGGCTGACAAAAAACACTGTGCTTCCTATTTTGCCTATCTAGGGAATCTGTCAAAATTATTCCTTGGGAAAAAGAAGCCAGAAAATAAGTGTGGAGAAATCCAATAGTAAGTCTAATATTCCTTTTTAGGACTAAAGAAAGAAGCACAAACTTGCGAATTACTGTTCAGGTCAGCTTTAGACTCAGCTTGTAACTTAAAAATAGCTCCAGTGAATGTTACAAAAGGACCTAAACAGCACAGGTGAACTACTATATTTCTTAATGAAGACTTCATTCAGTGTCTTCTGTATCTCAAACCGCATGGGTATTACTTTTAAAGAACTGAATTGTAAGCTTCCAACATGCGCCAATTTACTCTGAGAATTTGGCCTATAGCCACAATGCGGTTTTACAGAATAAATTATATGAACCATCTGATCTCAAATGAGAAGAAAACATTGAAGCAGTGCAAAAACTGGACTAAAAACCAGGGAAAAAAAGTTTATGTTATCTTTCCAAGAGGAATATTTTAATAGAATTTGCACCTTTTAGCCTTTTTAATAGACTGCCCTGTATCTGACAAAATTAAACAGGATTTATATATTACTGTAGCAAAGTTGCCATGCTTAGGGTAATGTTAAACTCTCAGAAATCATAACAGATTTTAAATTATTCTGATTATTTAAGTTATTCAGTTTCAGATGGCTGGAAAAGGCTACGAATGGAATAAATCTAGAGGTCTTTGTGTTCTTCGTCCAGCGTTGCCCTCGTTATGGAAGAATCATGCATACATCATGTTGGCAGACTTTGCTTTAAAATACAAATCTAGGCTTTATGCGAAGAAGGATAAATAGCTGCTTTCTCATTACATGAAAGCTTCATGACGTTTGCAGTGCAGGATCAGGAGGCAGTGAGAAAATAAGTCAAAACACAAAAACTGCATCTGTAATACATATGAGGGCACCTGAACTGAAGATGTCCTTATTTAACATCCTCAGTTCTTTTTGATGAGCTATCAAAATATACTGAGACTTATATTAATATTTGAGAGTTGCAGGTGTTCCTATGTTATGTTTAGGGACTTTTACGTTTTTATAAAAGAAGTGTTGCATTTGTCGGAGAGACTAACAGATCTTTTTTGCTTGCTGGATTAGAATTGCTGTAAGTGTTAAAAATGTTGGTTAATTATAAATTATATCTCTTCATTCTTTACAAATACTACCCAAATCTCTAGTGGTTCTATGACTTTTTATAGGCTTATAACTTCTCTGGGAAGGATTGTGAAAAATACACTCTAAAGAAGGATGCAAGGTTTAGAGCAAGTGCAAGGTTTAGAGCAAGTGCAAACAAGGGCCGCAGTGAAGAACTTTTATGCTTAGATTGTCTTCCTGTCTTCACTCTCAGAATGTATAGGTTGGGCTGTTGTGCTTAAAATAATTAATTATTTATTAATTATAAAAATGGCAGCATAATTTCACTAGCTTGATAACTAGGTGTCTGAGGAATAGGACAACTGAGGAGAAGATATAACAAGCAGAAGATAAGAGGGTTTATTGGATTTTGTTTGTTTTTCTTTTGTTTTGGGTGCTTTTTTAAATTATTGTTTTTAGACAGAGGTGTGACAGCTACTGAATCTTCTGGAGTCTGGTTACGTAATTTTGGTTTAAAATGGACTGCGCTGGGGAGTCTGCTGAAAGTAATGTTCGGTCTCTGCTAACTGGACTAAAGAACAGAGCAGGTACTCTATTGCTCTGCACTGTCTTAACTGATATGCTTCTGCATAGGTCTGGAGAATGACTTCTTAAAAGACGTATCTCCACTGTGTAACACTGAACTGCCACTAGATTCAGGCAGCAGCTGAGCAGGGGGTTGCACGCTGCTTACTTTGAAAATTTAGCTGATCAAAAGTTAAAGCATGTTATTGAGGGCATTGTCCAAATACTTCTAAAACAGTGACAGGCTTGGGGCATTGACCAGCTTTTGAGGAAGCCCATTCCTGTGTTCGACCACCCTCTAGGTAATAGAATGATTCCTAATGTCCAGTCTGAACCTCCCCTGACACAGCTTTGAGCCATTCCCACATGTCCTGTCACTGGATCCTGGGGGTCAGAGCTCAGCACCTCTTTCTCTGCATTCCCTCCTTAGGAAGCAGCAGAGAGCAATGAGGTCGCCCCTCAGCCTCCTTTTCTTCAACCCAAACAAACCCAGAGTCCTCAGCTGCTTCTCATAGGCCATGCCTGCAGCTCTTTTGCATAATAACAACGCATGGGCAAAGAGCAAGTTAATTGATGGCTCTTGGATTCATGTCCTCAGAACAGAGCAATGTAGAGACATTGAATTGACATGAAAACCAAAGTAATACACAGAAATAATCACATAATATCAGATAATTCGTATTTCCAACTCATTGCCTGCTAACTATCACAAAGAGAAGATTTTTTCTATTTGGACAGTTATGTAACTAGCTATAACATCTAAAATTATGTTGGATAATATATTTCTCTTGTCAGAATGGAGACATATCACCACAATTTCAGATATTAAGTTAATGCTATAAATAGTTCCTGTCACTTAAAGCATCTAATAATTATACAAATGGGGGAGAATGAGCTCCTGAGCATCTGCATCTTGAAACTATTTTCTCTTTTTTCTCTTTTGTTAAGTGTTGCACAAAACTATGGGGGGGTGGGGGGGGGGAAGTGAATGGATTAAAAGAAATAATCCCAACCAGAGAAAACATTGTCACAGGAAATGCTAAGGTAAATGCTAGGGCAGATTGTTGTCTGTGTGGTGATTTCATTTGCAATGTTTTCACCTTGCTTTTTACAAAGATTAATGTAAACACTGTCACCTTTTTGATAGATATTGATGCAGTGGTAATTTTGTCCTTTTTCTTTTTTTTTTTTTTTTTAATTCTTTGTTTTTTGTCGAAAACTAGATTATTTTGGAGGAGGAAGGCTTATTGCATGTTCCAGTCAAGAAAAACTGGATGTACTTTTGTAACTAAAATAGCTATTTATTTTTTGACGTTTTAAAAAATGATCATCAGTAAATAACAATAAAAGACAGTTCAGCCTCCAGCTGCCTGGTTGGCTGATGTCAATTTTATTTGGCATAAGTGAGAAGCGAGGCAAATGGAATTGAACACTCTGAATGGATAATGTTTTTCCTCAGCAAGTTAAATGTCAAGGCACTGTAGGTGAAGTTATATAAAATAAGTTCTTAGATGAGGCTGAGAAATTTATTTTCAAAGCAGGATACATTTTACAGTCACAAAGTTTAATTCCACTGTTGTTGCTGTTATATGAAGGATTAATATTATAAAATCAATAAATAAATGAAAGTGGCTTTTTGGATCAATGGAAGAGCTATCTGCACCAAAATCCTGTGTTTTGATTGTCTCAGGCTATAGGAATCTTCCCAGTTTCATGGATGTTGAAGCTCCTTTAATTAAAAGTAGGAGGTAGGAGATAGGAGAAAGCAAAACCTCTGAGGTGGAGTTCAGAGCAGTATAAATTAACTTTTTTTAAAGTTTCTTAGATTAAATCTGAAAATTTTGCATGCGAGGAAAAATGTCATAAATTCTACATTAGTAAAAGCCAAATTCAAGAACAAAATATGCCATCAAATAATTTTAAAAAAGGTGGTAGAAGGAGGCCAAAATTGTGCAACATAACATATTGAGTGAGTCACAAGACGCCAGTACATATTAACCTTCAAATTTTAAGTCAGGGAAGTAGAGTCTTAACTGAATTAAGATCTTTATTTGTTAGAGAAAGTTATTTTTACTTGTGAATCCGTTCATTTACGCACTCTGGAATTTTGAATACCCATGTTAATGACAAAAGGTCATCTAGAGATTTTTCAGCCACCAGAGTGAGTGAATAAAACACATTTTCTTCCTATTTCTTCTTCTACTGCTTGCCCTACAGTTATTTTCCTGTCTTCTCATCCTAGCCACAAGGTGACCTTACCTGGTGGTAGCTTCAGGAAGAAATCACATGATCTGAAGCATAAGAGTGGCTCTACAAAGAGTAGGTTTTGGCTCTGGTGGAATTGTACAGTCTCATATAGCTTCCTTCATGGCTTTTGGGCTAGTGCAGATGTCTCTGTACAGAGAGTTGGGTTTCTCAGTTTTTCTAGGACTATTGACTTCAGAGGGCATCTGGTGTTTAACACTGCCTGGAAATCCAGTTCCTCTGTGAGGATGCAGAACCAGCTTACAGCCACTCCGGGCTGGTATAGTTGGCTGGAGGTCTCTCCAGCCAAACAATGGTGCAATATTGGAGCTTGGAATCATACCCACACTAATTTGAATATAACCAGGCTAAGCAGTTCTTCACATAATGACAGGATTTTCAGAACAGTATGTACAAGAATGCACAATGGGATTACTAGCCCATGCTAGGGTTCCTTCACTCTGCTTTTAAAGTAATTGAAGGTAATATCATATATTAATTTGGCTGGCCAGACCTGAAGGGATTTAGCTTTGAGTACTTTTCAAAACCTTGTTAGATGTCTTTTTTGCATTTTATGTTAAGCGCTTTTAGACATGGTAGAAAACATTATCTCCTTTTTTACTTCTCGCCATTGGTCAGTCTAGAGATGAGAAATTCGAGTTAATCCAGAAACTGAGATATGACTTCAAAGGGTCTTGCAAAAGTGACAGCACTGGTGTTAAGTGATATCAAGTGACAGTGACTCAGGAAGTTTGGTTTTCATTTTCACCTGTGCTGCTGATGTCCTTTGCTCTTTTCTGTGCTTTAGAGTCACAATACAGCTTTTAACTAGCATCTTAGGATCTTCAGGTAAAAGGCTTTATACAGTTGAAAATATCGTTTTGGTGAAAACTAAAGTAAAATGTACTTGTTAATAAAATGCCATTGTATATTTTTAAAACCACCGACTTGATTCTGCTTTGTGATCTGAAAACAACTGACCAATAGATTTTTTTGGCTCAATTGTCCATTTATGGAAATACCAGGTTTAGTTCTGATTGTTTCAAAATATTTCACAGAGAGATGCATGTGCATAAAGACAGTATTTTATTTTGACAAAGATAAGCAAGGAATATGCAAAACCTCTTGGAAAATATATCTTTCATCTTAGAGAAGAAAACCTGCTTTTGCTGGCTTTCTTGATGTTTTGAACTCCACCTGGAAGATGTATCATTTCTGTGTGGTGACCAGGAAGCAGCTAGTTGAAAAGACAAGCTGCTCTGTGTGAGTGAGGGGAAACACAGAGAATATGAAGAATGCACAGAAAAAATAGGTAAAAGGTTAAAGTGGTATTTTGAACAGTCAGTTTTCTCTAGGAAATACTAAAGCAATAGCTTATTTATAATGTCACAAAATGGATCTTTTTTGGCAAAGGCACAAACTTCGGAGTTTTGGTCATTCAATAAAAAGCCAGAATCACTCTCTTTAATTTTGGTCTTTGTGGGCTTTGGAGCCTTTAAAGTTTGTTTGGTTTTTTTTTTTTTCGTAAAATCTGAAACCATTTCAAATGAGTTTGTGATTTTTTTTCTTAGCCCTCTCTGTGCATTACTTGGGCACAGGTCTCCTGGAGAACTTCTTCTTTGTGGTCTACTTATAGTTTTGGCTTTCTTTCCGTTTGTAACCTTAAGCTTGGTGTAACTTTCTTCTCTCTGAACAAGATTTGGCTAGTGTTGAAGTGTTGGCCAAAACCCAACCATTGACTTGCAGTCAAACCCGTCTTTTATTTCACATGCTGAGAGCAATAAAACCAAAAAAGAAGAAATACTCATGGAAGAGCATGCACTCTTTATTTCCTGTGAAACAGCCTGCATTGAGCTGAAAAGAAAATGGCAACCTTTCTCTCAAAACTGCAAAATCCTAAAAACATAAATGTTAAGCAAACAGAAATGCAAATCAGATACGCTTCAAACATTCATGGATTGTGTCTGAAATTATATATTTAGTGGATCATATGAGTTTCCATCAACTCTTCAGTCATCCATTAAAATAATATGAAATAGACTGTAGAATTGTTGAAGGACTTTAGGGTCAATTTTTTTTCCCTGGGTTACAACCATGGAACTCCATTAGATTCTTCTGCTTAAACACCTTTTTTTTTTTCAAAAAAGTTGGAACCTCACGGTGAACATTGAGTTGAGGTCCAGCTGCTTTTACATTTGCTGTGAGACATGAGCTAAATCACATCATTTGGATTTCTAGTATTGTAAACAGCCATAGTTTCACTACAAAAGCTTTTCAGCTAAACATTATGACTGATTGAAATTTCTGCTTCTGCTGTCCCTGGTTGTTATTCTTTTGCTGCTTCATCGTGACTTGATATTAAAACTCTTATTGCTAGCAGTATCAACTTACAGCTCAGCTTAAATTTAGTACCAAACTTTTAGAATGCCATTTGCCATCTGCTGGAGCCTTAAGGTAAACATACATGCCTGGCAATAATTCACATAGGAATATTCCCTATTAGCCTCTGTTACGAAGAGTAATCTTCATAGATATAGTTTCATTTCATTCTACAAATTGGTTTTGAATTTGCTTCTGACTGACTTCAGTTACTAGAGCAGAGAGGAAAACACATTTTGAAAAATCTCCTGTCTCACTTTCCAGAACTATCCATTTTTTATTTTTATTTTTATTTTTATTTTTATTTTTATTTTTATTTTTATTTTTATTTTTATTTATTTTTATTTTTATTTTAAACAGGGAAGCTCACAGCCATATGCTTTACAGTTATCTGTGATCTGTTGGTTAAAGTCTGCTTGATTAATGCATGATTGCAACACTTCTATGCCCACTAGCAAAATGCTTTCCCACCAGTGGTGAAAAAATGATTGCTTTCAATTCTTCAGCACATACTATGACATACCCATATTTGAATTAATCCAAAAGACCAGAAAAAATTGTCTATGAAGTCCTCAACATTAGGAAGCTCTGGTGTTTACTCTGAAGCAATAGAACATGTATAGCGGGAACTGAGATATGCTTCTGGCTGCCCACATAGTGCCTTCTGCAACAGCCATATTATTGG
The DNA here is from genome assembly GCF_004027225.2 of Strigops habroptila. Lineage (NCBI taxonomy): Eukaryota > Metazoa > Chordata > Aves > Psittaciformes > Psittacidae > Strigops > Strigops habroptila. The sequence continues at coordinate 32,874,978 of NC_044302.2, forward strand.
GTCATAGTGATTAAGACATGGATTATTGTCTGATTAATTTGTTTGAAGCCTGATTACTCCAATAGTAAGTCAGTTAACCTACCTTAGAAAGCTGATATATTGGTATCTCTTTTCATATCTCCCATTTATAAATGCTAAGCAACAGCTGAGTGGGGCAGTGTTATCCTTAGAGGATTGCTCATGAGAGGAATCATTTAACACAACAGCAGATATCACTGGAAATGTAAGAGGTAGAAATGGAGGGATAACGATACATCAGGACTGACAATTAAATAAATTATAAGCCTGGAGAGTAGCTGAAATGATGGAAAGAATTAACGTCAAAAGAAAATGTAAATATGGATGCACTTTAAAGCCAGTTTTTAGAAAACAGCAGCAACGTGCTGACAGTACCTGACACAACATGGGCAAATAAATGAATTGCTCTCACCTTTAGGTTTTATAACTGGATAGATAGGTTCAGCAGAGTTCCTACATCCTACAACGGGGACTAAGAAGTCGTCACCCCCTCCCTCCTTAGGAGAGGCTCTTGGAGCCCAAGTGGAAGGATTCGTTGATTAATGAAAAAAGATACAAAAGGAAAGCAGTCCCGAAGATTTCTGAGGCCAAACTTTTCTGATAGAAAATCAAAATGAAGTAGGTATTGACAAGTTGTTACTCTTGCAATGACTTCACCAAGATAGAAAGTTTAAATTTTGAAAGAAATAAGTGTTGTGAAAGCCATGTAATTTTATCATTGATCAGTTCTATGTTTAATAGAAATATGCCTCACTCTATTTTCAGGAAATGCTGTTCTGACCTAAAATGTGCCAAGGTGATTTTAGCACTTAATGCTTTCATTTTTCTTAGTCTTCCCTGAGATTTGGCTTTAAGCCACTGCTGTCCTTCAAGGCTCTGATTTTCATGAAAATTTTGGAAATTTTACGTTTATTAGAAATTGTACAGGGCTGGACACATCTGTTTTCTAATAGCACTGTAGTCCATACTCCCTCCTCTATTTCACCATGCAGATGTTGCATATTGTGTGGGAGACAGCTGTATGCTGTGGAGTCTAATATAGGAAAGCTTCATATATAGAAGAATAATTATGTTCAATTGCCTCCTTGAACTGGGTAGAAAAAGTGAGGCAAACCAGGATGTTTTGGTATTCTGCTGTTGCCTCTTGGAAACTTACCAGTAAAATTAAAACCATTTTGCCTTTACTGATATAAGACTCCCATTGACTCTGCAAGGAGGAGGATTACGAGTTAAATATCTTATAGATACCAATGGATGAAAAACCTTAGTTGCATGGTAGTTGTTCATATTATTTAACAAATCTGGTATATTATGATCTAAAAATCCTATAATAGATTTGGTTTTATTCGGTAGGTTTTGGAAGAGTTTTTTACATTTTACAGCTATGTCTTACCAGCATATTACAGGAAGAAGTATCCCGAAGGCAGGACCATAAGGCACGTTGCATTACTGAGACAATTTTAAGAACAGCAGTTCAAATATCTACTTGAACGGCCCCTGGCAAGTCTGTAAAATATCATATAAAGTATCTTTAAAAGAAAGAAAGGAACAAGATATTACATATATTCAAGAAAATAATTTCTTCATGGATAGAAAGAATCTAGGAAAATGTCATCTGAAGAAATTTATTATGTAGTAAGATGTCTGTAGTGTGTGAATTATGCAAACCCTTCAGAACTTGCAGCAGAAACAAACTTAACTTAGGCACATGAAGGTATGTACCAACAGTTCCACAATTTCTCATCAAGCTGGTATGAGAAAACGATGCATAAATGACCTTGGATCTCTGCCTGTCCTTTGTCACAGATCCCCTCTTCCTTGCAGAAGAGGCTTCCCTGGCTCTTTTGCAATATTTAATATTCAGAAGAGCTTAACAAAGTCTGCTTTCCAAACTTTTGGATCTTGCATTTTCCTAGGGAGGCACTATGTCCTCTATTATTGTGTACTATAGCAGCAGGTAGATAGCATAGCCAAGCAATCTCTTGCCTATGCCCTGCTGCAGTCAGTCTTTTGCCCCTGGACAATATTCTCATGCTTATATCCCAGAGGGAACCATATGTATTTGAAATTCCAGAGTGTGAGAGAGATGTCATCATTTTTAGAGCGAGCTATTTATCACAAAGGAAGAGAGAACAGTTGGCTAGTACTCTCCTTTCGTATTTTCTCCTGTGATTTGCTTCTTAATGAGATCTAAATGTTAATGGGGCAAATGCCTGCTGAAACCCAGTCCATTGGTTTTTTGGGGAAAATATTCTACTGAATGGTCATCAGATTAGTATACATTAGTAGAACAGATTGACTTTTTTTCCACCTTTGCAACAAAACTCTGTGTTCTTGTTCATAACTTCTTTTGAATTCTTTGATTTTCACTCATTTCAAGGTAGAATTATGTTATGAAAATGTCTTAATGAAAGTGATATATTTTAGGATTTTTTTCCACTTCTTAAATAATCCATGAGAAAATCAATTGAACTACTACTTAAGAAGAAAAAACAAAGAAAAGGGACAGAATGTGTGGGGAAATTATTTTCTCTCACTGTACTGTTTTTACCAGGAAAGAATGCTAAACATTGCATATAAATTTTTGGTATCACTGCTCAACGGTAGTAGGGTCAGCTATTTTGGAAAAGAAAGAGGAATCAATCCTCTTTTATTTTAAAAACATTACCCCTTGTCCCATTGCAACAGGCCCTACTAAAAAGTTGTGTGTGTGCTTTTGTATGGGGACTTGTTATATGCAAGACTCTATATTCAACTCAACGGCAAAATACTAAAAGATTAGGTATTTCAGTACTGAGCATTGCTAAGTATACCCTTATTGATCTAGTCTTTCTTGGCCTTATTTCCCAGTTTTAGGATAGGAATAACATCACTCTTCCAACAGATATTTAAAGTGTATATCCTTCTCACATATCAAAAAACTTTTCTGCATACACAGCTCTTGAGTGATTTTACATGAATATATATCCTTTCTCATGCACCTACATACAAATTACTACTTTGTATTTATCTATGGCTAAATTGGTAGCGGAAAGAATAGACCAAAATTGGTTATATATGTAATTTTGTTTTTCAGGCAAAAGTTGAATTAAAATCGCCTTATACAACTATATTGTTCAATAGAGAAATGTTCTACCTGTATGTTAAAGTCACTCTACAGCATCATCAACAAATACAGCAGAAAATTTATCAAACATTTAAATTGTATGTTATTATTTTGTCCCGGTCACTCCCACCTGTGAAAACACATTCTGCCCCTCTGACAAGGCCAGAATCCTTGTCCAGTATGCTCTTTGAGGAACACATATTTGAGAATGTAAATCTGATCAGTGTAAAACTTTTGTCAAGTGCAGAGTCTAACGATGATATTCAGTCAACATTTTTTCAAAGCATTTTACATACTGTTTTTCCAACACTAAATTCATTCCTCTTCTCTTGCCACAATTCTTCATCTGAAACCAGTGGGATATAAACATACAGGGCAATGTTTGGACAAATAATCATGCCTTCAGATGAAATGAGTTTCTGTTTCATGGTGTTTTGGTATATTATGGTTATTATTTGGTATAATTTAATCACAGAGATGTATTTCTTCTTCATCCTGTGCCTATCTGCCTATCTGATACTCAACAATTTGTAAACCTGCTCTAGATATATATTAAGAAAATCTAATTTCTCTTCTAGGCTTTTCTGCTAGGCAGCTTAAGAAAAGTTAAAACTATTTTTGATTGAATGCTTGTCTTTCCCCTCCCCCCCCCCCACCAAAAATAAAGTTTAAATTTAGTCTAGATATACCAAATATAAATCAGCTATGAAATACACTTTTACCAGACTAAAATGTCGTGGGCACTCTGCATTCTCAATCTAGTTATAATTTACAAAGAGATTTTCTTTCTTTTAGTTTCCATTACCAACTTAAAATACAGATCTTTCCTCACTGAAAAAGCCTCTAAATTTCACGTGGCTAGTAGAATGACAGTGGCCACAGCCACATGTGGCAGTTCCTACCTATCTAGTTCTAGGTAAAAACATAGACATCAGAATTTTGTACAGTCTTCAGAACAGATGAAATACAAGATTTCCAGCAACATTTTATTTTCTGAAGTATTTACTTAAGCCTGACTCTAAACAGTAAACGTGAGAGATCTCTTTTCATCTCAGAGAAGACGTTTAAGGAAATCATCTGCTTTCAATGATGATTTCCTTAAATTATTTCAATGAAGTTAGTAAGAAAATCCATACGCTGACTGTAGTATTTGCCTTACTCCCTTCTTTCTGTGAAAACCCCTTCTATCCACTGAACCAGACAGACATCTGTCTTGCAAGCAGCAGATAAATAAGAATGTAAATGATGCATTCTGGCTTCCACTTCTGACTCATCTTTTCCCTTTCAATTCTTGCATTTTTTGTTGTCTTCCTAATTTATTCTTGTTCTATTACATGAGCACCTGCCTTGTACACCGTCTCCACTCCTACACATTCTCTGCAGGGAACAGAAGTGGTCTAAACATATTCATCTACGTCATGACCCCTGTTTTAAAATAAATTCAGACATATTCTGAAAATACCTGATCTATAGCTGAGATGTTCAGAACTCAGCTGTTTGGATTTTTGCATAGACATATGCATAACATGAACTATTACAGGTCAGACAGACCCAGAGCACTACCTTTCAAAAATCATTGCTATGGATTTTTTTCTCTAATTCCATTTTTGTTTTAAATATAAAGACAAAACAGGATTCCAGTAACAAGGAAGATGCTTGACAGCAGCAGAAACTTTGCTTGATGTCTAGCTGCCATTTATTGTAATAGCCACAAAATCACATGTGCTATTATGAAGGCTTATTTTGGTTATATATTGTATAAGTGTATCATTACAACAAGTTTGATATATGATCCAGAGTTTCTTTAACAATCCCCTGGCCTAGTTTTGCTTTGAAGCAGTTGGTGTTGTAGGCTACTTTTGCTTCCTTACGCAAACCATTACTCTGAAAATTTATTTCACCAGTTATCCTCATTAGTTCAGCAATTTTCTCGTAGACAGGGTGTTTTATCAGCCCCATGTTGTGGGTGCTTAGCAACATATAATGGGTCAAATGAGTCTTCCTGCCGTTGATACTGTGCTACCTTTAGAATGGAGGAAATGGTAGGCCAAAACTGTAAAGACTGCTACAAAAATATGATCTCTGATGGTTCTGCCCTTTTAAAAATATAGACATAGGCAACTGAAGCCATTAGCATTAACAGTTTCTGAAGGCAACGAATTTCATATCTCTACTACCTGCTACATGAGAAATCACATCCTTTTGTTTCATTTAAGATCCTGAGGTTTTGTAGTGAAGGTCTCATAAACACTGAGCTCTCTTTGCTCTGTTCATGATACTTGTGATTATCCCCATCATTCTTCTCTGAACTTTTCCAGGTGTGTGTGAACAAAGGACATACTTATACTGATGAGGTGACATTTTCTGTTTCTCTTGCAATATGATTTTTTTCTTTATCACTACTGCCATTTTGATAATTATTTCATAACCACAAGCATTCTTATTCTTGAGCAATAATGGTCGGCTCCAAGCCATCATTTTATGTGAGGAGTGAGAACTGGGTGGTGGTGTCTTGTGTGTTGCTTTATGTTCATCTAGACTGAAGACCTCTATTACAAAACAAAACATTTTATATTTTGGAGATTGGAAACAAAACAAGGCAAAATGAACAAAACAAAGCAAAGAGGTACTTGTCCTTCAGCTTTTCTAGCAGACAGTCCATGGACATGATTGTAGAAACACTTGCACAGATGTGAAGCATCTAAATTAGAGATGTAACTGAGATTTACAGCAGAAAATCAGGCTCTAAAAGTTGTGTATCTTAATGCCACAGTGTGCAGGGGAAAATAACCCTGAGATTAGTTTAGTATTGAGAATTTTACAGTGGGAATTCTGTGAGGTCTGCTAATAAATGCTGTTTCTGTAAGTACTGTGTCTTATTGGTAGTTGTATTCTAATAACAGATTTGAAACAAACTTCTTATCATAAGTTTTTTTTATAAAGAAAGTTATTGTGCCACGTGAGGGTCGTCTGTGAAAGAGGTCAACCCAGTTGTGAAAAGGATGACAATAGATTCAGCCTGACTTTATCTGAAAAATATTCAAAGCATGAGAAGTAACTATAAACAAGGCAAGAGAGCAACGATTTATTACCTAGTGTATTTGTATATTGCAGTTCAAAAGTCATTGTTTGTGGTTACTAGTTCTTTGATCAGAAATGTAGATGAGTGAAGGAGTGCAAGGAATTTCATATTGTGGCTCTGATTGACAATTGTGAAGATTTCAGGCCATATTCCTGCTCCTAATGTTAAAGGAATTTTCCATTGTCGACTAACATGTGCTAGATGAAAAAGTTTAATGAGAGCTATGCTGACTATGAAATAAGCAACTAATACAAATCCAAAAGCACAAATATGTGCAGACAAATACCTTCATCCTGAGAAATTCCATATTGTGCCACTACTACATAGCATCACTCTCAGTGACAGATGCTGTAAGTCAGAATATCAATTCATTACAAAGAATAAAAAAATGGGAGGACTTGTCAATGGAATGCAAGTGGAGAGAGATAGAGTAGGGTCTGAGGGGAAATCAATAGGGACCGAACAGTCTTTGTGATACTCTTCTTATCAAACAAGAGAAATGGGTTAGGACCAAATATAATCATTTTGTTTTGGAGAAAAAAATCTATTTTCAGAAAATTAGAAGAGAAATGTTTAGGTCATCACTGACTAAGGTATTACTTAGGAAACTGTGACACATAGTCGGTATTCAGCAGTGCAGCACCATGCTATGCAAAGAAATTTAAACACGAGAACATTGAACACAGTAGAAAAAGGCTTATAGGAAATTGATTGAACTGTAATGGCTTTCCACTGTTGGTTAGTGGCACCCTCTGCTTATGTGAACAATAATAGAGACCGACCAGTGAATAGTGCTCATGTCGGCTGCACAGCACTTAATGATTCTCTCTATACATAGGGTAGTGTTACCTGCTGGAGTATTTAAAACCCACAAATTAGTCCATTCACTGATTCCCCTCACTAGAAGGGACAGCCCATTGATTCCATTTCGGAGGTGGCAATAGTGGAAGGACAGCAATTTTGTCCTGTGGCGCAAGTCATTTACAGGCTGCTGAAATGGCATACTAGGCCTTGCCATTATAAACCTGCTTGTACATAAGAAAGGGGTAGTACTCATTAGCACAGCAATACAAATATAAGGACCCATCTGCTAGGCCAAACAAAGTCTGCTGAAGTGGCTGATAAAGCAGCCTTTTTTCATAAGACATGGCAGCATGGTCAGGCTGTTTTACATAGCCCGTGTCTTTTCCAGGGTTGTATGGGGTGTTCTTGTAGGCTGAACGAAGTAACAGTTATTTCCAGCAGACATTTCTTTCAGTTTAAAGTGTCTGAATAAACGTGAGGGGGTTTTGGCAGCCTATAGAAGTTGTGTTTGCATAACAATGAACTTAGGGTTGTGTTGTGTTCCTTGAGATGTGGCATGAAGGAAGACAAAGTTGTCTGAAGATACAGACCCTGCTGATAGGTGGCCTGAGAGACCTGCAGAAGGGGAGCAGGAGCAGCTATGGTCAGTGTGCTTGTGTATATACGGTGTTCTAGAAATGGTCTTCTTGTGGATGCCATCACCTGAGGCACGGCTGGACTTCATGTGAGGGGGGCTTGTAGTGATTTTATTTTGCAACGTAGATGTAGCCTCAGTAGATTCTGCACTCTGAAGTCCTGATATCCAGCCTGGTCATGTTATGTGCTGCATGGCCATATTTATCACATGGAAAGAGTCATGGAAGAAAATTCAGACAGGCTGATTTCTGTAGAGTTTGCCAAGATTTCATGATCGCATGCAGGATTACATCAAGGCGTTTTGATGACAGAAAAATATGTGCAATAATAATATAAACAATTTTAAAAGTCTCACATAACACAGTAGCAACTTGACTGAGAGACTCACATTGTGCTGGTGAGATTTCTGATGATAATATAATTAATGATGAAAGTTTCCATCACATTTTAATAGAAATACTTAGTAATAAAGTAATTAATATAGCACTAATGTGTTTATTTTATTGGTATGATTGTTATGCTTTTTGTAACAAAACACTGTGAACATTTCCTGGCCAAGACTTTTCTTGCTGCTTTAATTGCAGTTTGCATCAGGAATAAAGGCACCTACATCCACCCAAAGCATAGCTGAATTTTCAAATTTATGTGTTTCTCCACACTACCTATCCCATCTTGCTTGGTCTGTGGGATTAAAGAGCTGTCTCCTACACTAGGCTTAGCTGCAATTTTTGATTATCTTATTCTTGTGGGGTTTGCTCTTTAGAGCTTTAAACTTATTTAGGAGTGCTTCAGTGTAAAGATAAAAAATATATTGTTATAAAAAAGGAGTTTAAAATAAAGACTGTTCACCTCAGTAAAAATTATTCAGCTGATACATTTAATGAGGAAATGCTTTCTTATGCTTTCGTATAAGTTGGTAAAATTGCTCTGCATTTACACAGTTCTGCTATAATTCCAAGTGTTGTTTTGCTTTATATGAAGCTAATCTCAAACTATCACTTTAGGACTAGCAACCCTCACACCTACGGTAATAGAAGTTGATGAGAGAAGCAGCTTCTGGTCTAAATACCGCATACAGGCCAAGTAACTTTCTTGTTGCACAGATGTTCCTACCTAGGTTTGGAATGGCATGTGGATTTGAAGTTTGTAATTTCGAAGTTTGTTTTGATCAATTTGCAGTCGAAATCAGGTATTTTGCAAATTAAAGTAAGAGGTAGGAATGAAGCTTTCAAAAAATTCAGTGATAGTCTCCAAGCTAACTGACAGACCTGCTTTTCTTCTATGGACACAACCATAGTTAAAGCACATTAAACATTAGATATGTGTAAAAGAAGAAAATACTATTTTGCTGTAACTTCTGAGTGGAAATGAAAGTGAAATATGTGTATTTTTCACTGCCATGCTCTTCAGTTCTCTTAATACTGTTGCAATGTCTGCCTGTTATCTCTCCACAGATCTTTAGTTTTCAAAAACTATCTAGCTATAAATTTTTTTAAAACAGATAAGTCTCTGTAGAGTATTTAGTCTCTCCTAGAACTCAGTTCTGAAAATCCTCCTCTCAGAATTATTACCTATCTTACAGTATGTGGAAAGATGAAAAGTATTAGGAATGAAATGCAATTTTCATACAATGCGGTTAAGGAGATTCATACTCAAATGATTATAATTTAGTCGTGTGTGGTGAGTATAATAGTGTTACATACCTTCAAATATCTAGACTCACACTGAGAATTGGTAATTGGGACCTTTCAGGATTTGGCCTTGAACTAGCATGGATGTTTGCCCTCTAGAATATATCTACCACATTATTCATTAAAATATATTTAAAAAAAAAAAAATGCATATTCCAAATCACATAGACAGAATTTGCTGCAGAACAATTCTACTTTTAATGTATTTGAACATTTCTCTGACTGATTTTATTATATTGAGGAAATGATAGTCTTACCCTTTGAACATAATGTAGGAAAATATTAATGTGCCAAAATTCTCACTGAGCATGAATTAGGTAAGGTAAAATATGAAACACCATGCAATGTTACACTTTCTTTAAGTTAGTGAAACCCTAACTTCTGCTTTGTCTTGTCTTGGGTAACTGAATTTATGACTCATGTTCTCCTTTACATTTTCCACCTTGAATGGATTTCAGTACGTTGCCTGTGGGACATGCACAGTACAGGGGGTCTATTATATATAAAAAATTCTGGAAAACCTTTTTTATGAATTAAAGGAAGTACACCTAGGCTTTTATGTCTCATCAGCTATATCTGCACACTAACTCTTTCAGAAAAATTTGATCAAAGCTGGGAAAAGACCCATGAACTACCATCTCCATTTGCAGTTAAACAAGCTGTGGACCTGTAATTGGCAATGGCAAGATCCCAGTATAGGCAACAATACCAGATTTATGTAAGATATCTTACCAGCTCTTCTTATGCAGAAATAGTAAACATCTTTGCTTTTCTTACTAGCTCTCCTTATGCAGAAATGATAAATATCTTTGCCTGTCTTTCTGTGTATGCTAGCAGGGTAATATCCTCACTTTTTCCCAAGAAACGGTCTTGCTAGCTATCTCCATTCCACTGTCTTATCATTTTTATTTGGTTTTGATTCCATTGTCCTCAGTGATTTTATTTCTGACTTACTCTTGATGGAGTAAAGTAACAGCAAACTCTTATGTCTCCTGTCAAACCCTACTAGCACAAGAAGCTGGGAGGAGCCACAGCTGGGACAGCTGACCTCAGCTGACCAAAGGGTTATCCTGTATCGCACAGCATCATGTTTAGCAACAAAAGCTATGGGGAAGAAGGATGAAAAGGAGAACATTTGGAGTTATGGAACTTGCCTTCCCAAGCAACCACTAAATGTAATGAAGCCCTGCTTCCCAGGAAATGGCTGGATACCTGCCTACCAATAAGGGCTGAATTAGTTCCTTATTTTGCTTTGTTTTTTTTCTCTACCCATTAAAGTTTCCTTACATAAACCCACGAGTTTTTGCACTTTTAGTCCTTACTCTTCCCCTTCCCACTGAGGGGAGAGTGAGCAAGCCGTTCTTGTGGGGCTTAGCTGCTGGGTGGGCTTAAACCACAACAGGGTTTTTTTCGTGCTCAGCATGGGGCTTGAAGGTTTTGAGATAAGGGCAGGTTTGATTGAACTGTACTAGGCTGAAATTATAGCTAGTTACAGTTTTTGGTTTTGCTTTGTTTTGTTTGTTTTGGTTTGGTTTTTTTTTCTAGGAGGCAACAACTGATGGTCTCAGTGCTGCAGACTCATATTTGAATCCTCTTCTGATTTATTACAAGAGCAGCCATGAATCCAACTAAAGTATTGTAGTCTGGAGTGAAACTTTGTTCCCCTGAGTGCATTCTTCTCAGTGTATTATGTTCTTAACTAATGAGTCATTGACATAGCATAACTGTTAGACCACTCTGCGGAAATTATTTGCAGCTTAATTAAAATATTTTGACAGAAATTTGACTATTGTTTCACTATTCTGATTTTAGAGTTCCTGCTTTCACTGTATGTAAAATATTTGTAAGAAACTAATTAGATTTGTTAGAAATTAAGATTGCATTCCTTGATCCAAATTCTACCCCTTTTTTAGCTCTAACTAGCTTCAAATACTGGGGTTAGCCGACCTGCTTTATGGTACAAAAGGTGAACCTATCTTAAGTTTTTAAGATACACTATTCTTTTGTGGTAAGTTCTAGAGACGAGCTTGTAACACTACTGCTGGTGCTGTACCTGTTGGTACATAAACATAAGCCTGCAATTTCCTGTGCTGTCAATCTGTCTCTTTCACAGTCACTAAATGGAATGAAAGATAATCAAATGACTATTCACAGATAAGAAGCTAGTTGAAAATCCAGATTTAGAATATCCCTTACTATTGATTTGACAGTCTGGTGATATAACAGGAAATGTGTATATTAAAAACTCCAAACATACTAAGGGAGAATAAGAAAGAATTTTGCAGACTAATTGCTGATGAGTTCTCTGATCATTTCTCTTCATTTTACCAAGACACTTTACAGTGTATAATGCAGATAGCAGTTCTTTACTTCGTTGATTTTGAAATTCAAAAATGTTTCACTTAAAAGTAGGATTGCAACCACAGTAATTTCTGAAAGACATATGAATTGTAACAAATAAAGTTGTCTGCAATTAATGGTGATGAGAAGGTAATGGCTTCAGAAGACCCTAACTCTGCTTGTGAAGAAGAGTTGCTCAGTACAGAAAACTGTGCTAACCATTGGACTTTTCTTTCTTGAGCATTTAATACAACATTAGATTTGTTAATCACACACATGGTATGGAAGTAATTTCAAAGGAAGGTATGCTAAATACTATCATACAATTACCTTCTGGTTGCCATTACTGCAACATAAGAAACTTCTAGCTATTGCAGATACAGTTTTGTCACAGCAGTCAGTATAAAGTCTATTTTTAATGGCATCTCCAAGCTACTATTTATGGAGCCAAGTAAGTCAAGGAGATCAAAATTTTCTCCCAGATGGTTAGTCTAACTTAAAAATTATGTTCAGCAAAAATTGATCACACTATAAACCTAAACAAGACTGCACTGCATTTTCAAATATGAAATTTTGTTCCTGGAATGCTTTTACATGAAAATCTTTTTATGTATTTATTTATTCAAAGCTAGACTTATATTTCAGGAAAGTGGGGCGAAGAACTTTGGGGTGACAGCAGAGAAAAAGGCCTGTTGAGAAGAGTGGACTTCTTGCATACCTTTACTAGAAGCATCATTTGAAAAAAAGGTTATGTAACCCTCAAAATTCTTGCTTTAAAAAATTACAAAATTTTTTATCTTACAAAGTATTATTATGTTTTTTATAGGGCTTTTAAAATCTTTTCCAAAAGCTCTGATAGTTTTTGTTTCATATCATACTGTGACTAAATAGTTGCCTGACTCTCTCCCTCCCTCCATTATTTTCCTTTTATTTTTCAGATTTTTGCACACTAAACTCAACCACTTTGTCTAAATCTTGAAATGAGGCATTTTGCCCTAGCTGAGGTAATTCAACACGAAAACTTCATTTATATCAGAAAAGACAAAGAGGGAATTGTGCTAGGAATCTTAAAATATTGATCTATGCGAAAGTTATTTTGCTGAGCTCTCTGTAATTATATGCCGCAATATAGTTTGCCACTTATTTTCAACAAGCTTCCACTACAGATTTTTTAAAAAATACATGCTTACTGAAGGGGTATAAATATGCTGTAATATCCACCTGTTTGGTTAGAATAAACAATCTGTAATTTCTGATCTGTAATCAGAAACAAGCTGGTATTAAGCTGATAACACTTTGTACCATCAGACATTATGTGATACTTGGAGGCAACACAAATTTATAGATTTGTATTATTATTAGTTCTAGTTTCCCTATATTGCTACAATGTGTTGTCTAAACTCACTAATGCCATTGTGGACAACAACAAAAAGCACATAATTTTCAACTGAAATTGTACAACTATGGATGTGGGAAATGATCCCTTGTGCAGAAGTAAATGCTGTCTGTTGATGAGTACAGATAATAACCTCTGTGTAAGTTACAAAGGAGAGCATAAATAATGCATGAAGTGCTGGAATTTGCTTGAAAATAATACCCCAAATACATTTCCTCACTCCGTTAATCAGCAAATAATGAGTCTACCCTTGTTTCTTTCTTTCTTAATGGTCTTACTGCCACTCAGCTTTCATCTTCCAGTAAGATTTCTGCTAGTGCTGCCTTAAGTGCAATATAACAATGACATTGAAAGCAATAGGAGGACTTTGCTCCACTGCACTTTTCCTCTGTTAGAAAGACTAGTTTATCTGAGTTAATATCTGCCGTAAGTGAGGATGGACCCATTTCCACTATGACACCTTTTGAACTAACAAGACCAAGACCATGTCATAAGCCTCTTTCTTTTTACAGTATTTCTTGGTCTCTTGCTTGTGGCCACACAGGTTTTTTTCTGTAAAATTTTCTACTTTGTTTTTTAAGTCGGTCAGTAAATAGTGTCTTAGGTTGATATAAGGAAAGACAATGAGCTACAATTGGAGTGTAAGTAGAGTGAACAGAGCTTTTGGCTCATGCCAGTGATACAGTTTAGTATCGATAGTATCTGATGATCAAGAAGTTGTTGTTTAGTATTTTCCATATCTCCTAAGGAATCAAAGAATAACTAAGAATAAAACCATGAATGATATAGCTCTTTACACAGATCTGAAAACTGCAAGTACCTGCAGACCTGTGCCTCACTGTGATAGAAAGCAGGCTCCTGAACTGGCTGTAATAACAGTAAGTTCCATCTTTTACTGTCATAGAAATTATAAATTTTTGTCTGTTTTCCTAAAAAATTGGTTTTAGATGAAAAAGTTGGTGTTGGTTTTTTGAGTAGGTTTTTTTGTGTGTTTTTTCTGTTTGTTTGTTGGTTGATTTGCTTGGGTTTTTTTGTTTTGTTATGTTTGGTTTGGGTTTTTTTTTGGGGGGGGGGTTTGGTGTGCGCTAACTTTCAAAGGGATCTATGACAAAAATTTCTTTTCTTCTGGATATGTAGACTGTGTATTTTAAATTGGAAACAGTTGTGTACATGGTCACCTTCTAAATTCTTCAGCATCTCTATTACTGTGTAAATAGAAAGACTTGAAGGATTATGTTCCTGAAAACTTTCTTTCCCCCACTGCACCAGTAATTTTTAGTAAAAGAAATGTCCTTTCCCTGCGGACCTTGCCTTGTTTTTGCATGTGGTTGTCATTGGTGAAGTAATAATGGCTGCAGCAAACACTATTAATCCCAATGTCTCTAGTTAAGGGCTTCAGAAGGTGCTTTTAAGCACTTAAATGAAAAGAGAAGATTTCCAGAGGTTCTCAGCAATGCTGTCCCTGGTGAGAGCTGTCAGCTTCCCAGAAACTTTGAAAATCTGACCAAGACATCTTGACACCATAGGATGCATCATCACCTTACTGATACATAAGGTTTTTCAAGAAATCTGGTAAGTCTATTGCTTATGTTGCTATGACATGGTTCAGTCTTGTGCAGAGCTTGTACTACAGAGATGATAATAGGTCCCCAAATGAAAGGTGGTACACTAGCTAATTAACCCTCTCTCAAATAGGTTTCATTAGACTTTTCTCTTGGCAGGACTGTGAAGATTTGTTCAGCAGGAGGAAGGTAATTTTCACACAGCTATACAGCTTTCATCATTTATGGTGCTGTCTTACAATTCCAGAGTTTGTGCTGGCATTATAATATGCTTCCATGTACCATTAACAGTTGGAATGGTAGCTGTGGTCATTCAAAAGCTTGGATTCAGGTCTGGAAGCAGAAGACTTCTGAATATGCTAGTTTTTCTCAACTTTCTGTGATTTGGGGCAGAGGATCTTGCAACTTTCATGTTGTCTTCCACGTAAATAGCACAAAATAAGTTATTTCAACGTGAAGCAGATTCTTAGTGAGTAATAAACTAAACCCAGGTATGCCATTCTAAAAGTTAGAGACTTTGTTTCTTAGCAAAAGAAGCCGAGTATCTAAAATTTAAAGCAAATAAAAATACCTTTTCTCTTTTTCATTTAAGCCAATGTTTCTTTCATTATTGGGTAAATAAATTAGTAATTTGGTTTTAAATTGCAAAGCAACTCTAATCAAAGAGCTAATTTGTTGGTACTAATGATGATTTAGCCAAAGCAAACATATTGCTCAAAGAGAGAAAAACTGCTGCCAAGATAGGTTTTGTTTTCCTTAGGCAAACTAGTTATTCATTGGTGAAAGATCATTCATTTGTGTACATTACAGTATATTGGAAAAGAGACAGTTACACACACTCATTTTATATATCCAAGAGTCAGTATTCAAGTTTTCCAAGTGCATGGAAGGGCTGATGAGGGGATTGTTCAAAAAAGGATACTTTGTCCTAGTGGAATCCTACACTCCCTGCAGGGCCAAAGTAAAGAGATAGGACACAGAATAAGAAGCTCATCTTTTCAAGCAAGTTCTTCGAGAAGCCTCTTTTATTGTCCAGTGAGTAGGAAGGGAGCTGAGCTACAGTTAGTTTTGGTAAATAATCCTGTTTCCCTGTTTTGACTTATGTTGTCCTGAAACACAATATCTTTACATACTCATGTGTTACAGGTCTTGATCAGGAATCTGGGCTGCAATTTGGCAAGGCACAGGGAAGCTGGGAGGAATTCAGTGTCCAACTCTCAATAAAATTTAAAGCTATTGAACCCAACTCTTACTGAAGTGTTATCTAAAGGGATAAAAACTTGGTTTGTGTTTGTGCTGAACATATGTTTAATTTTTAGATTTCTGAAAGGCTTTATTGTTCTATTTTTGTACCATTCTCTGCAAAAGACCGCTTTTTAATAAACATGGCTAACAGTAGGTAAAATAGAAAAACAGTTGTTTTTTTTTTAAGGCTGAGTAATCCATTAATTTAATCTCTCTTCATTTTGATTTTCATTTCTTAAATAAACTTTTGGTTTTAACATTTTTCTCAGAGATACTTTTGTACAAAAATACAAGACTATGGACTGGTAACCAGTCAGTTGGGAATTTCTAAAGATAGTCAGCTATTCCCGGTTTGTTATCACTTAGATTTGGCAGTCTAGTATTCAAACTCATAAATCAAAAGCATTTTTATACAAACTCAAAGCTAACTCTCCAACATATTTTACCAGTTTTTACCCCTATTTTAAATACTTAAATACTTCAAATACTTGCCCATTTTAAATTCTCTGTCTCCAGGGTTTTATAGGAGAAGATAACTTTCAAACCATAACATGTCACCATCTATGTATTGGTGTTTAGTGGACAAAATTAATACTTCTTGAGGTTTTTTTTTTTGTTGGTGGTGTTGGTTGGTTTTTTTTTCCTTTTTTTCTTTTTTCTTTTTTTTTTTTGTTGTTTTGTTTTGTTCTGCCTTGTTTTGTCTTTTTTTTTTTTTTTTTTTCCCTGAGAGAGAACTGTTAAATGAGTAGCTCCTTGTGCTTTGCTGAAGAGTGTTATTTTGGGATAGTCTGAGTCCAGGGATTATTAGAATTCTCACAAGTGAAGTTATTACCACACAATCCTCAGTGCACATTTTGTGATTTTTAAAAATATTTATTTTTTAAACTCTGCTACAGTCAAGTATCCCTTATACATAACTATAACCGTTCTATTGACTCCCAAGTGATTCATGACGCCTTTAGTTTTCTCTCAGAAAAAAATATTTTTAAAGGGAATTAAAATATGTTATTATTTAAGTTTCAGAGAATAATAGAAAACATTTTACTTGTCAAATTGTTATGGTATTGTAGAAAAGATATCATTACATTAGAGTTAGAATAGATATTCAGAGGGAGTAAATTCTAAGGTTCAAAGAAACAGTTTAAAATTATGAGAAAAAGAGAAGAAAAAGTGTTCAGTAGGATCTAATTTTATAATCTTGGAAAAAATCATTTGTGGCCTTCCTAGGTCGGTTTTCTATTTTTGTTTGGTTTTGTTTCTAAACTCCCTGACTTAAATTCTCTTGTTGATCAGATTAGGACTGTATTTGTGATATACATGGAAGATTAATGCAATCATACTGATACAGAGTGTGCATTTTTCTTCTGTTTTCATATAATCTGGCCTATGGATGAAACATTTAAATAAGAACTCATCTTGCGGTTTTTCTGAAGATCATTGTGACATGCTCGGGACACTAAATTTCAAAAAGCTGGCACTTCAAGATCCATTGTGTAACTTTGCTCATATTCCTTGTCTGTCTACAAAAAGTCACATTGAACTGACCACAAATAATACCAGTTTTAATGGTACCAGAATAAAAATAAAGACCAGCACTAAATTGTATTTGTAGTAGCCCAAAAATCAGCTAAAAAAAAGTGTGTTGGAAACGGAAATATGGAAAGTTAGACAAGTGGATCATTTTTGGTTGATAGTATTTTTTCAAGTCCCTCTGTCTGCTAAAGTGAAACATATCAAAGCATATCTGGCTTGCTTACAGACAAAACAAACAAACAAACAATCAAGCAAAAAGGACCACCCCCAAAACCAGAAGAAATTATCAAGATTTATTATTTTAATTTAGAAAAAATGATTATTTTTCTTTCAATCTTTCTGTGATGCCTATCCTATTTGTTCTTTATTCCTTGGCACCCCTACAGTCAAAACGACATGTCTGCTAATGCAGATTACCTATGATTGTTTCACAGTACACGCAATAACCAGCCAACAGAATTGAAATAAAGAAAATATACTGTATCTCCAAGCTTACTATTCAAAAGATCATTTACAAATAACTTATCTCTTACATGGCTTCATTTGTTTTGTTTCTTCTGCTTACAGCACCACATGTTTTGAGTGCCAAATTATTTCTTGATTTCTTTTTTCTTTTATCTTTATTTTGTTCTGGTTTTCCCCAATCCCTCATTATTATTTACCCCTAAAGCTTTCTGCTAAGATGAAACATAGTAAGATGTTCATACAGTTAAAAAAATAGAGCCAGTGAGGCTGATTCAAATGCCAAACTAAGCTTCTGGAATACTGTATTTCTAGCTTTGGGAAGAAAAGCTATATATAATTATGTCTAGAAACAACCTATCTTCTGTCCTACTTTTACACCGGATAATAGCAACCTAGCTGAGGGTTAGAAGGCATAGAAAAGACTGGAAAAAATACAGTAATGTTATGGTCTGGAGTAATTCACTCCTTTCCTGCTTCCTTAGAACATAAAAATGCATTTTTAATAAAACATGAAAAATGTGGATAGAGTGATGATATTAAATTCATATAACCTAATAAGCATTTAAAATCTACTGATGTCATATGAGAAAGGATGTGTTATTAGAACCACATCAACAATGACAAGAACGATACATGTTTTAGCTGCTTGGTTAGTTCTCTTTTCCTGCCTGTTTTCTTGTTTGTAAAGGTTCATCAATTTCTTAACAATCATGTCCGTAGCAGGTAAGTGATATTCTCAGTGGAGGATTATGATTTTAATGCAGGACAAAAGGAACAAGGTCAGGTGAACTTTTTTCGTTTCAAAAGAAACAAAAATAAAAGAGTACCATGTACTTCAGCAATTTAATGTTTCCCAATGGTTTATTTTGATAATAGTAAGTAAACTCATTTTGAAAATTAAGTATAAATATACCACAGTTCTGCTCTGCAGGATGCACAATAGCACTTCACATGTGAGCAGAAATTGGAAAGGACAAAGGCCTTTCAGGTTAGTAGTGGCTGTTCTGTATGGTATTGCAGTCACTACAATGTCTGCGCGGCTGACACTTTTTAGAGTTGCATGTAATGGATCTACAGGTATCCTAGCTCTTATGCTGGGTTTCCATAGTTCGCATCTTTCGCCTGCTCTGTAACTCATCTCACCCTACTGAGTACCAAACATGACTCCCTTTTGGTCACTGTGGGGTGCTCCAAATGACTGGGAAGCAATTTCTTATAGCAATCACTTATTAGTTCTTTCATTCATAGGTACAGGATAGAATAACTTTCCCCTGTCTTCAATAGACCCAGTTCCAGTTGGTTGCAAGATGGATCAGCCACTGACCAAAGCTGAGCCAGTAAGTGACATTGGTAACACCTCTGTAATAACTTATTTAGGAAGATGTAAAAAATGCCGCACAGCAGCTGCCGGAGGAAAGAAGTGAGAATATGTGAGAGAAACAACCCTGCGGACACCAAGGTCAGTGAAGAAGGAGGGAGGAGGTCCTCCACGTGCTGGAGCAGAGATTCTCCTGCAGCCTGTCGTGCAGCCTGTTGTGAGGCAGCTGTGCCCCTGCAGCCCAGGGAGATCCATGGTGGAGCAGATTTCCACTTGCAGCCTGGGGAGTATCCCCATGCCACAGCCGGGGGATGCCCAAAGGAGGCTGTGACCCATGGAAAGCCCACACTGGAGCAAGCTCCTGGCAGGACATGTAGCCCTATAGAGAGAGGAGCCCACACTGGAGCAGGTTTCCTGCAAGACTTGTGACCCTGTCAGGGACCCACGCTGGAGCAGTCTGTTCCTGAAGGACTGCACTCAATGGAAAGGACCGACGCTGGAGCAGTTCATGAAGAACTGCAGCTCGTATGAAGGACCCAAATTGGAGAAGTTAATGGAGGACTGTCTCCCATGGGAAGGACCCCATGCTGGAGCAGGAGGAGATCATGAGAAGGAAGGACTGATAGAGTCAACGTATGGCAACTGACTGAAATCCTCACTATCCATCTGCTTGTGATGCTTGGTGGGGAAGAGGCATAGAAAACTGGAAGTGAAGTTTGGCCTAGGAAGAAGGTAGGAGTGCAGGAAGTTTTTTTAAGATTAGTTTTTGTTATTTATTATCCTACTTTGACTTTTGTTTGATTATTAATTTAATATATTAACTTCCCTGAGTCAAGTCTGTCTTGCCCGTGACAGCAATAGGTGAGTGATCTCTCCCCATCCTTATCTCAACCCACGAGCTTTTTGTTGTATTTTCTCCCCATTTTCCACTTGAGGAAGGGGAGTGATAGAGAAACTTGATGGGCATTTGGTGTCCAGCCAAGGTATTCGCACCGTAAGAGATAAAGGATTAGGGTCAGGATTAGTTTGGGGCAGGATTAGTCTGTACTCTGAAGGTCTGAAGTCTTTTTGGTCCATGAACAGTCTGTGGCTGAAAACCTTTGCATGTTACCACAAAAGGCTTTTGTATGTATTATATCAGAATACTGTTATAACCACCTAATGTGAACATACTACCTTGGGAATTTTGTGATGCTGCCTTCCTGCCTGACACCCCAGCTACTGAGTTGTTCCCCATGAAGAAAACAGATGAATTCTCTTGATCTATCTATGGTCAATCAGGATCTGAGAAACCCAAATTACTACTTATTTTTGGGGAAATCTCAAGCCCACTTTTAATTCTGTTTTGCATTGAAGGTAAGTTCAGGAATATTTATATCTAAGGAATTTTATTCACCCAAGTGGAAAGTGTATGTTACTGCAAATCTATGAATCAGGGCCACAATATAATTATTAGAAAAAAAAAAAAAAAAAAAATTGTGCTTTTGTTCTTTTCCTTTTCTCCCCCAGAACAAAATGACTATCTACTGCATGTGAATTTGTGCTGTGAATTTAGGAATTCAATTATATTTTCTTTTTCTGTATTATTTTATTTCCTTGATTAATAGTTTTTCGCCATTCTACTGTGTTGTGATACAACAGATATTGGTTCACTCTTACAGTAGATCTTTGCTTCTCTAGTGTGCAGTAAAAAAAAAGATGAAGCGTATTTCACAGTTTTGTAGCAACTGAGATTGATATGCTGATTTCTGCTTGTATACCTTATTTGACTGTGGAGATATATATTATATAAGCATCTGAAAAAAAATCAGCAATTTGTTGTGGGTGACTTGATCCAATGTTTTCCGATAGTAGATGGTCTTTGTAATTTACTAGAGTCAGCTTTCACAGCAGAACACAAAATTATCTAGTAAATATAGTAAATATATGAGGTAATAAGAAATGAAGGCTTTTTTTTTTGATGATAGAAAAAAATAACTTCATTAACGAGAATCAGTCTTTTCTCTTTTATGCTTAAATCTCTCAAACTCCAAAACTCTAAAAAAAAAAAATAAAAAAAAATAATCTTTTTTACATATGAACACCCTCAGTAAAATCCATGAAGTTAAAGTGTCTCCAGTGTGACCAGCCTTCAAACAGAAGGAATAAAAAATTTTAAAACTGTGTTCCTCTTAAATACAATGTCAAAACTCCCACTGATTTCAGTAGGGCCACGGTTGTCTCTTCTGGCCTGAAAAGTCTATGAATATTCTCAATACTGTTCACCTGATATCTAAAAAAAATATGGAAGAAATAGAAGAGATTTAGACTTCTTTTGTCTGGGAAAGAGTCCTGCTTAAAAGCACAGACTGCTGTCATCTGCAAATTTTGCCATGTAACAGTTCCTGTTTTAGGAAACTAGTTTAACGTTATCAAACTTTGTGCCTGTTTAGGTACCCTGGGCCAAGCTACCATTAACTTTTTTTGAAGCTGAAAACCACTTACTTATTGTTACTGTCAGTTTCTGAACTGCTAGAAACTTAGTAATCCATACCAGCGCTTTACATCTCACCTCATCTCTCCTACCATCTGTAATAATTCCTTGTCAAACGCTGTTTGAAAATCTAAATTCATTGCCATTATCCACTATTTTCCTAACATAAAAAAGTAATTGTAGTACACCAAGTCTTGTAATACGGTTTCATGGCAGTTTAAGACAAGTTTAAGCCACTAAGCTAAATAAATCCATGTATCTCGTTCCTTTTTTGTAGACATAAATTGCAGCTGAATTCTTTTACCTTTAGAATGCAGTAACGTCTGCTCTGAGTAGGGCTCTAGATTTTTATTGGAAGGTTTACCCAGGCAGAAGGGAGATAACATGCCCTGGAATAACTGATTATCAAT
Source organism: Strigops habroptila (assembly GCF_004027225.2). Classification (NCBI taxonomy): domain Eukaryota; kingdom Metazoa; phylum Chordata; class Aves; order Psittaciformes; family Psittacidae; genus Strigops; species Strigops habroptila. The sequence continues at coordinate 32,897,057 of NC_044302.2, forward strand.
AATGTTCCTGAAAATATGTTAGCAATATGAATAATGTTCCAGAAATAGGCCTTACATATTATCCATGTAAGGCCTATTTCTGATATCTTGAGTTATTTTCCTGTATTGTCTCAGGTGAATGTCTTTTCAAAAGTACAAATCTCTTCTGATGATCATCTGCCTTTATGTATCTCTAGTACATTAGTGGACCAGGAACTGAAGAAATACAGTTGATCATACAAATTTTAGCTTTGATATATGGAAACAGGATACAAAAAAAAAAAAAAAAAAAAAAGATTATTTTAGCTGAATCACGAACTGAAGTTTTTCATTTTCATCATGTTAGTAAACATATGGAAAAAATCTTGTATACAAAAAAGTACGTATATAAACATACAGATTTATCTGTAATAAATACAGATAAATATCTGTAATTTATCTGCAATAACTACAGGTTTATCTGCTCTTAAAACATGCAGCCATTTTTAAAGCTGTTTTCAAATAGTCCAAAATGTTAATTGCTGTCTTTCTTACAAAAAAAAAAGAAGTCTCCTGTTTGTATGCTGTATGTCACCTAGTCAGAAGACAGAAGAAATTACATGGGACTTTCCCTGATCCTTTTCCTGCTCCTATTGTGTTGCATTACTGAAGCAAATAAAGCAATTATATTGGTTGCATTTTACCAAATAGAAGAAATCTCAGAACATGTGCCACTGATGTAGCCAGCCACTATACCATTCTCATCTTCACTTCTTGCTGCAATTGTAAGCTTGGCCAGCACATGCTGCTCTTGGGCTATTTCCAACTGAGAAAGGACTGTCAGGGAGCTGCTGCAAGTTCTCAGAGTTTGAAGTACCACCTGTGCTCTTTTAAACGTGTATGCATACAATTTGACCCAGAATCAGAAAGTTAAAACTAGATATCTAATGCACACAATTTCTCAGGAGAGTGGAAACAACACATTACTTGTCTTATGTGAGTTCAATGAGTAACAAGTGTTTAGCACAGTAGAAGCCATACAAGAGCATACTGTAGATTAGAGTGTTTTTGTGAGCAAGCAGCTGAGGACAATGATCAAACTCATGACAAATGATCTGCATGAACAATTTACTACTAGGGCAGCAAAAAAAGGAAAAAAAAAGGAAGATTTCATTTGCTGCAGTAATCTATTGCAGTGAATAGTTTGTCTAGCCCAGCTGTTGATTTCTTCATATTGTTATATTCTGCTTCCCTGTCAAGCCAATATTACCATTTTATTTTAACATTCACCTTTTACTCCTAATGGCTAACATCAGTGACTCCTGAGACAAGGTCTTCCAGCCAGCAATTACCTGGAATCCACCAGAAGTCATAGCTGCCTCACATTTGCCTAGACAGCAACTGGATTGACAAATTCATGAAATCAGTAACACAGAACAACTAACTGCTTCTCTTCTTACACGGCATTTCTGTTGCAAACCTGTAGCATGAGCAAACGGAACTGAAAATCTTATGCTATCTCTGTAGTAACCACACAGCATACCAGTATGACCTTTGGTTATTGTATGTGTATGAAACAGAGAGGAATAACTGCCAGATCCAATTGAATTTACTGATACAGATTCACCTAGATTATGATTTGTTTTACTTTATGGTCATACTTGAAACCCAGTGATAATATATACTATAAATTGCTTTATATAAGAATTAATACTAATTTATATAGGGATTATAAACTGGATTATAATAAAACTTTGGGAAGTTTCATTTGGAGACAAAATCAACATTGCTATGGCCCTGATTCTTTTTTAACGGTCAACAAAAGGTGGTGTGCAATACCCTCCTCTGAACTGCCTAAGTATAAAACATTTTATCTGAAAAGACCTGTCAGAGTGATGTGGCACTTATAGCCCCACAGATTGTCACAAAGTATATTAAATTCATGTTAAAAAAATAGCTGAAGTAACCAAGTGTGAACTGATTGCTAATCATAAAATAAACTGCTCCTTACTTCATAAGTAATAAAACAAAAACATGACATAGAGTTGCACAGATGAACATGAAAAAAGTAGACTAATATCTACTATTTCCACAGTATGAATACAGTGGCAATTTAAGATGATTAGACAAATATTCTCACAGGCAACACCTTGCAGTTGCTTTATAAACCTTTGTGATTTCCTTTACATAAAGGTTGAACAGGATGCAATTATTTTGCCTTTAACTTATTTACTTAATGCGAGTGACAAGTTCCAGCAGACAGAGCACATATCAGTGTCAGTTGCTTTGTTTAAATTAGTGGAAATGCTGTCCTCCATTCTCAAGAATATTGCTTCAACAATTCATCTTGATGTGAACTGTAGTAGTGATTTTCTTATGTTTTATTCTAACAAGAAGTCACAGCAATGGCACACATATAATATTAATTCTTTCTGACTATGAGCTGGACCCTTTTTCCAGAAGTGGTAGCCAGGATGGGATTTCTGTGAACATTTTCCTGGTTAAATATCCAGTAAATAGTCCCCCAACAGTTTCAGTTTGGCCTTTTATTGTGTTACCTTACTTAATAGTATCTGATAGCATGGTAAATGCTTTATAGAAATAAAAGTATGAAAGACTCTACTGTCTAACTTCTGATGAAATTAAATTGTGGACTAAATGAAGAGGAACTGGATTATGCATTAACTTCAAACCTTATTCAGCCATAAACTGGAAAAAGAACCACTCTGCACATACTCAGGCGAATTGGGGTTATGAACAGTGAAACAGAAGATCAAAGGAATTTCTCAGAATAATTGATTCCACTATGAATAAGTTACCTAGATTTAGTCCATCATCTTGAGAGCCAGAGTAGATGGTTGGATAGAAATATCTGAGGAAGTATGTAACTCCTTGGTGGAAGCATTATTTTGCATTCGTTACTGCTTTTCACCAAGAACAAATGTAAGCGAATTGCACCCTCAGTTCCATGTTTTCCCTGTTTGTTTGTTTGCCCTTTTTTCTTTTTTTCTTTTGAAGGAACAGTGCTGCTGTGTCTTCCTACTTCGATGTATGCAGTGTAATGGATTGCCATAATCTTGGGTAGCATAATTTTGGCTTGTGAGGGTCTGTTAGATAAGACAAGTTGAAAAAAAAAATCAGTGCTGATATACTTTATGCCATAAGATCAAATTGCTAGATGATTTCTTGCCACTTATGTGTAGCTTAGGACAGGAAGAGAAAGAAAGTGGGGCTTTGAAGTAGTATTATAATGCCTTCAAAATGCATACGCTCATAACAAGGCTTCCGTATATAAAAATATAGTATTTGTTCTGGAGCTACAAGGACATGGATACAAGGGATATGAAATAAATAAGTACATGTTCAGGTAATGCTAAAAATACCTTGCATTTATGTATTTTTCCTTCATCAACAGCTGTTCACTTCTTTCACAACGAGTTCAACATCATTATGCCATTTACCAGCTGGATAAACTGAGAGACACAAAAGGTCCCTCGGCAGGTCAGAGGCAGAGCCAAGACTAGAATACCTGACCTGTGGTCTATTTACTAGGTCGTGTTAGAATCACTTAAGCTTGTATGACCTAGGTTATTTTTTGATAGTTATTTTTCCACTAACCACCAAAAAGAAAAAAAAAAAATCTGCTATGAGTTATTACAGTGGTCTTATTTTACATGGCACAGTCAGAGTGTGGAATCTCTTTTACTAACCAGTAATTAACAGATAAAATATGTTAAAATAATGCAGTTATATGTCATTCCTAAATAAAAGGTAAGAACCAAATTGTAGGTTTTATGTCAAACTACAATGCACATATACTATACCATTGCCTTCTATAGTAAGACAAGAAAAAAATTTCAAACTACAATATCCTTTGTGTTGAAATGGGTTTCCGTACTTCCTGTATGGAGTTTGTAAAACAAACACTGTATCTCCCTTCTTAGAGCTCTTTTATCAGTGATGTAATCTCAAAGGGGAGTAGAGTTTCTCAGTCTCATTAGTACAGCATGGGCTTGTATCACACCTCCACTGAAGATGCATTTGTATGCAGAAAGAAAATGGTCGATGAAGCTGGAAGAAATTACAGTTGTGCTTATTTAACTTCTATAATGGTGCTCAGATTTCAAACCTACTCTGCAGTTAAGAGCATCTTAATATCCTCTACACCCAGCACTGTTGTCAAGAATATTTATGTCCAATTTGAAGACAGATTTTGGATGAAATATTTGGATTGAAATACATTTGGATGAAATTCTTTTTCAATAAAATGAAATATAAGCCGAATTTCTTGATAGAAAACCCTTTTGTTTCTCTCCCTTTCTCTTTTGTAGGCATACATTTTCTTTTTGCATTAGAAAACAGATTTTTCATTTTAAAAAATTGAATTACCACTCTTCAAGAATCCTCCTTGAACCAATACTTAACTCTTACTGAACACATTTGCTTTACATACATGATGCTGAAAACAAAAACCTGGTTCTTAGCGTCTTTCACCATGATGTGCATCATGAGTAAATGTATACCCATTCTATATTAAACATTCTTTACACTGCCTGTGTCATGCATTTCTGTTACTATAAATCTCTGTATACTCGGAAAGGTGCTTTGCTTTGGAACAACACCCAGCTACCATTTTCTTTTTCCAGCTATATTGTGTGAAAAAGAAATGAATCTGATGCTCTCAATGCTAATCAAAAGTTCATGTACACTGGGTGATTTTACTGTCAGTCAAAAGATAGATCTATTAGAAGAGAAGCCTAAAAGGGAGTTTCAATACATCTATCTGCTTTGTTAACATTGTGAGAAATGTGCTATATCTTTCATTGTGATTCTGGTTCTCTTTTTTCTCTATCTTTTTAGCTTAAGCTGAAAGGTGTCAGGTTTGGGGAGACTGAGCTTTGCTGTTATTGCAAGAGGAGCATGTATTTATTTCTCTAGCTTTTCCAGCTGACCTTAAAAGATCTCAGAGGTACTCTGTCTTGTTCCACGGTGTGGATCAAAAAAAGCATTTCCAAAAGTTTTCTGTTTTAGTATCTAATTAATACATGCACCCTGCAATTGTCTTTTCAGTGTTCAGCTTATTCTGCTGCATCTTGTGTAAGGAAGCTAAAACCATTCTGAAAGACATAAAAATGATTAGTCTTAATTACAAAAATAATGAAAGAGTTTTTATTTCTTCCTTATTTATCCCAGATGCTTTGCTCCCTTGCTTCTTTAGTTATCTATATTTAACATCTATATCAAAGTAATGCTGACAAGAACATATTTGAATTTTGACTCTCTTCACTCTAGTGAAAAGTCTATTGGTAAAAATTATTTTGTATCTCCTTCTGCCTTCCCATTCAAAGTCAATTTATTCTACCTATCAGTTACCACCACAAAAATAATTTCTTGGTATGTATTACTAATTAGCAGTTTATCACCACTACACTAGAAAAGAAGGAAAGAGATTTTCAGGGACACTAACATGATTTGTGTGACAGTCAATTAATTTATTCACTCAGCGCCCTATTCGCTTTGATTATTCAAGATTAAAAGGAAAAGACTAATTCAGTTATTTAGAAAATATTCCCCCTTGAATCATGAATATATTCCTGATACATAACCCAGAAAGTGGAAAATTCTTCCATTTCCACAGCCTTTATGGATGATAAAGGCTCATGAGAAACCATAGTAGTTTTCAGCTGGAAATACTTGCCCTAATCATACTTCACACTTTGCCTTTATCATTCAAGAATCATACTTCTGTTGGATCTCTGTGCCCTGGTTTTGGAAGTGCTCTTTCTGACTTGACAGGTAATTACAGGGCTATTATTACGGCTACGTATTTTGGATTTAGATTGCTAGTTCTTGTGGAAGTCTTTCCCAGTTCTAGCAGATCTCTGTGCATTTAGCTGCCTAGTCTGAGAATAGAGGATATGACTTGGCCCATATTTTCCTTTAGTTTCTGGGTTATGTTCTGTAGATTGTAGGTGACACAGCTTGTTGGAAGATGAATTCAGTATTGCTTTTCCATTTCATTGAAAGTATTCTATCCTGGGGCATGTATTAATAAGATTAAAAGAAACCCCCAAAATATAGTCATTAATTTCTGGGGAAAACGTTGACCTGCCATCAAAGGCTGAGTATAGTTGGAGAGATACAAAAATATTTTGCCCAAAATGCTTTTATTTTCTGGCTGAAACATGAATCTTTTCTTTTTCAGCTTTTCACTGACTATTTAGTTTTGTTGTTGTTGTTGTTGAAAGAAAACAGATACTTTTGGAGGAAAATCTAATTTAGCAAAAATCCTTTGAAAAGTAGTTTCAGCATATAATTTCCAGCTAGCCCTATATGCATCTCTAAAGCAAAATAATAAAACCTTAACAACCGATTCCTGTAATGGTACACTTCACAGCTTGCAGTGACAGATCACTACTATGCATCAAACAACATGTAAGTATATTCAGTGAGTTTTACTTTGCCTAAAAAAATTTCCTCCTTACAGCTTTTCTACCTAGAGTTAATGTAAACCTGTCATACATGACAGTTCCTGCTACTCATGGCTCCTAGCAAGAAAATCTGCCCACCACTTAAAACACCGTAGCTGGCATTTAGTTTCTCTGAACAGGTAGAGATTGAACAGAGATTTGTTTGTTTCAAACAGTTTACTGCAGTCCTTAGTAACCCATTTGTGTTTCGTTTTTGTTGGGCTGATGCAATATCATCAGCCATGTCATGTAACAGCATTAGACAGAAGAAACTAGGCATGATGTTCTTGCAGTGATGACCCATCAGGCTGGGAAATTCTAAATGACATGCACTGCTGAAAACAGCCCTTACAACTAATGTGCTTTTCAAACAAACTGCAGGGAAACTCTTCAAATGACTGGGGAATGATGGGAACAAACTGCAAACCAGCTTCCAATCCTAAAAGGAATAATCTGTGGAGGTCAGAGCATGAGTTTGCACACACAGTGTTTGCACCCACACTTCTCCCTATGTATAGTTAGAAAACATAACTTCTGCTTAAATAGTTCTATTAATAGCTTGAAAAGCACTCTAGGAGTCAAAAAAAGAAAGAAATTTTAATTTCTGTTTGGTTACTGAGAGAGAGGTGGCAGCTTAGTAGCTCTTTGAAAAATGTAAAAGCTGCCACAACTTTCTGGGACCTCAGGAGAATAGAGCCTCTGCTTCCCACTGCTCCTTCCAGACTCTTCTAGCTCTCCAGTGAAACCCAATGAAATGTTCAGCTGGTCTTTACCTATTAGCTGTTTGCTTGAAAATTGTGTAAATTGTGTAGCTTAAAAATGGTCTGAAGGCAAGAGAGGCAAAGTTGGGGTTGCCTGCTGGTATCACAGGTGGTGGGTATTTCCAGTACGTGCTTGAACATATGCAAAATTCATATTGTAGACGTAAAGGGAGCTTCTGTTGATACTAAAGCTGAAGGAATGGAAGACCTGATACTATACCACTAGCTGATGCTCTACTGGTCATAACAGTAATTCTGAACAGGTCTGAATTGTAAAAAATGATGATACTGAAGTGACTTTTGCCACATTGCAGTGTGGAAGACTCACCCCTTTTGGTGTTTTAGTATTAGTATTTACATATTGCCATGTTTTAGCATTAGTATTTGTGTATATTCCTTTTTTTTTTTTTTTCTGTTTCTACTAGCCCCTGGTCACCCTTCAAATTAGAATGAACATAATAGGCAAGGTCTTGAATACAGCAGTAGCACTCTTAGCCACACACCAGAAGAAAGTAAAAAACACATTTGGGCGGAAGTCCTAAAGAGCTGTGCAATAAATACACTTAGTTTGAGTGGACAGTAATGCTTATGCATAGGTCTTTTATGTCTGATATAAGGAGGTGACTTTTTTTTTTATCATTTTATATTCATATGCCCAAACTATTCTGATGTTTATATTAAAGTATTTGTTTGTGACCCATGAGCATTGAATTTAAGCAGTTCCCAGACATTCATGAACTTATCGTTCTATCAGCCCTTTCAGACAAGATAGCATGTCAGCCTGCTCATAAGAGAAATGAATAGAGGTGAAAGACCTAATCCAGTGCACTGATTATGCTGTGTTCATCTTTCTTTCACATTAATAGGGCCTTCCTATTAATGTATGTGTTCAGGACAGAATAATGCCAACTTTCATGGGCACTGGTATGTTTCTCAAATAAGATATGTGTTTAAGATTGTTCCCCCTTCTTCTCACTATGCTTTATGAAAAATGACCCTGGAGTTTACCTGGATGCTATGGAAAATTTCAGCTCTTCTTGCGTGTTTTCAACTCTGTGTAGTTCATTTTTCAACTGAGACATTCATACTATCCCTGTTAATATGAAGATCATTGAAGATACTTTTTTCTTCCAAATCATACCCTTGAAGTGTATTTTATGAAGGCATTTCCATTTGCTACTTTGTGTATCATAGTGATCAGGGGGCTGCAATTTTTTTATAAAACAAAAATGCCAAAAATCAGCATCAATAGGTACTGTAATTTCTATCATTTTGAGTCAGGACATAAGTAAAGAAGGAAACACTGGCAAATCAGGTTTCTATTGTAGTGTTTAATATGACAGCTTCCTAACTACAAAGACCTCAAAACTTACTAGAACATTAATCTACTGTGAAAGTCATTGAAAATGAAAATATGGTCATCAAAATGTACCAGAAATGGCAAAATTCAGACATTTTGAATTTAGCAATACTTAAATACATTTTTCAGGAAAATGAGGACCAAGTTACTGGAAAAAAATAAAGAACATTTACACTCTACAATTTTCTGTAAATTGAGGACATACTGTTTTTTCTAGTTCTTCAGTTGAAGACTGACACCTTGCAGAGGGTTAATAAATATAATGGACATATCCTGTTAATTGGTACACCAGTAGGAGGCTGACCTAGATTGCTTCTTTTGGAATAAAATTTCCAGGAGGAGAGAAAGAAACTATATTAAACTAAGCCTTTTCCAATTTATGTCAGTGAAAGAGAGAAGGGTACACTTCATTACCCATGTTATATGAGTCCAGTTTTGACTTGCAGTGTCTGAATAGCCTTTCTTAAAAGGTGGTTTGGGGGTTATAAACATACACATTTCCAAACTTCGTGAACTTTAGTGCTCACAGAAGCTTTTCCCCACAAGTTTGCCAAGGCAACACCAGCTGTTATCAAAGCCTCCCCTGTGTGCACAGAGACAATTGTGCCTATTTATATTACGTGGTGATTTTCAAATGCGAATAAATGACCAGTGAAGATAAGTCTAAAACAACATGCAACATTACTAGATATACTGGTATCATCCAGTTCTCAGTGAAGGTCTGCAGAGATGAAAGGTAATTTTATGGACTTAAAATATTTTTCCATAATTTACACAGGGTGTAAGCCCAATCATACAGGAATTATTTATATAAACAACTCATGCTGATCTAAATTATCCTGTTGGCATTGCCTGAGAAAACCCTACTTGTGCAAGTGAATGCTGTATGAACTATACCTACAGCTACACTATGTTAAGAATCCTGTTGTTGCATGGATCTTCCGTGCCAGTCTACTTCTTCATTTACCTTAATGACCTTACCTTTTATACTGTGAAGTCTTCTGGGCAGAAATTTTAACTATCTTTACGGAACCCAGCTTAATGGAACCACTTCATATAACAAAAATAGGCAACGTATAGCACGAATGTCATTAAGTAGCTGGAAATACAAACCATTCTTTTAATATGAAGCTTTCTAGAAAAGAAAATCTAAAAACTGCATTGCAAACATATAAAAAAGCCCCAAAATTTGCATTATAAATTAGATATTAAAATATACTGTGATTTGAGTATAGAAATTACCATGTATACGAAAAGCATAATGAGGCAAAAAAAGTCTCCTATCTCTTAATTCTTCCTGCCCATTCCTACATGTCCACATGATAAAATAACTCTTGGACTTACATGTTGACCCTTTACAGTCAGCCATCTGCATGAGAAGCTTAGTTAATGTCCCAGAGCATGATCTTAAAAAAAAAATAAAAATAAAAAATTATAGTCTGATGTATTGTAATAATAAGGCTGGAAGCTCCCAATACTCATTAACATAGAACAAAGAGGAATCCTGATTATTCATGTTAGGCTTTTTATTTTGCCCTTCAAATACAGTGAAATCATAATCTTCGTCATTTTCTCAAAAAATTGAATATATTTCACTCATAAGTGCATCCTCCTTAACATAATCTGAAACATCTCAGGTTTTATTCACAGCTCATTGAGAACCGAAAGGCCAATTATAAGCGAGAATCAAGCTAAATAATAAAATCCCAACCTATATTGAGAGAACAGGGCTGTATACTCTATCTTTATTACAAAGATATAAAAACAATTTAATTTAGTCACTTTGAATTACTAAGTACTGCCAGAGAAATAGTTAGAAGTGTATACATTAACCGATGCATATTTTGTGGTTTATTCCCTTAACTTCACTGATACAGCATAGTTATTATATTTTTATGCACTACTTTAGTTACTGTTATGGAAAAAAGCACATAAAATAAGGTTTCACAAGAAGATCTCCATTGCAGTTAGAGTGATATAGCACTTATAAATTCTGCCCATGCTTCTTCAGTTTGTCTTAAACGTAACCGAAATTAAAAAAAAACCAAAACAATAAAACAACAAATACCACTTCATTCTCCAGGACTTTTTAACTTGAAATATATAAAAAAGATTCTGAAACCAACAATATATCATTTTACCGTGATTAAACGTTTCAAGGATGTGTAAGCAACAGACTTCCAGATCCTGTCAGGAGTTGTTCACGTAGCCATGACCTCCAGATCTGGAAAATTTCTCCAGTAGCTATTACCTATGTGGTTTCCACAGTGGCTGTTGGTAAAGGGCAGTGCATTCTTATGCACTAGTATTATACATTATTTCTTCCACCTGAGTGTTAGAGGCTGATGGGAATTCATACTTAATATCTGGTCATTCTTCTGCTCTGAAGATGCTCTCTGTCTAGGTATGAGACTCATATTGGCATGCTGCATATGAACTTATACATGACCTCATGGTGTTTGTGCAACAGCTTTGCCCCTGACCTGTAGGATTTTGCCCTTGATACTGTAATATTACATAGTCATATTTAAAGATGTCTTCTACTCTGATGTCTTCTAGACATGTAAGGTTTGTGTTTAAAGTAAAGAATGTCCTGGAATTGCTTCCTGTTTGCATGTGGAAAAAACATATAGGAGTGGTCACTGCTACCAATGAGGGACTTCCCATCAAATCAGTGACCATAAGGCAGCGGCAACAGAGCAAAGACCCACACACAATGACTTATATCTGTGTATGTTTAAAAATGGATGTTTTTGTCCTCAGAAGAAAGACATTCCAGACAGAACTATATCAATAAATTAAATGAATTAGTCTATTACTACTAGACTACTAATAAATAAAGTAGTCTATTACGGACTACTTCTGTTATTAATTACTGTAACAAGACAAATGCCTTGTGGTAGTGGGTCTCTGACAGCAAGTCACTCTGGAGGAAGAATGTGTCTCTTGAGAAATCAGAGGCCTTTTTAGATGGAAAGGGCACAGATTTGGAGGAAAATACCTTTTTTTTTTTTTCCACTAATAGTAAGCAATAGGCTTTTTAATAATTGCAATAAACTAAAAAGGATTTTTACTTTAGTTCAGATTTCCCCAAAGTTTTGTTTCCTTTGTAGGTAAACGTCTTACTTATTAAGTAAAGTATTTTAATAGCTGTAGTTGTCCAGTAAGATACTTTATCTTGAATGAAAAGTGCTGAGCTAGTATGGTAGGAAATAACAGTATGTTGACACACTGGGGAGTGGAGCTTTGTCCAGCCAAGTCAGTGTTCAGAAGAGAAAAGCCTCTTTATGAATCAGTATGTGGAGTAATGGTAGATTAAACAATGAGGAAAAGATGCAATAATAAGCATTTCTCTCTGCCTCTTAAGCTGGCATTTCTGCTCTATCATATCTCGCGAACTGCCACATACACCTATTTAGTCATGAAAAACACTTCATATGTTTGATTTTTCTTGACATGTCCTTAATCCTACTCTATTACCTATTAATAAACCAATCATTTCAAGTGTATGTACGCCAATGCACAAAGCCTGGGAAACAAACAGGAGGAACTGCAGCTCCATGTCCAGTTGGAAAGTTATGATGTCATAGGAATAACTGAAACATGGTGGCACAACTCACATGACTGGAGGATAGCGATGGATGGCTATAGGCTGTTTTGTAAAGACAGGCAAGGAAGAAGAGGAGGAGAAGTCACACTCTATATTAAGGAGAACCTTGAATGTATGTATATTGACTATGGCAATTGTGGAAGCCCTATTGAATGCTGGGTCAAGATGAAAGGGGTTGTCTCCAAGAAGGTCTTACAGTAGGCATCTGCTACCAACCTCCACACCAAGATGATATGGCCAACAAAGCCATATTTGAGTCAACAGAACCTGGTTCTTAAGGGTGACTTAAACTACCCAGACGTTTGTTACAAGAACAGTACAGCAGCCAACATGTCATCCATCAAGTTGCTGGAATGTGTAGAGGACTGCTTCCTCATACAAACCAGGAATGAGGCACTGCTGGACTTGCTACTCACAAACCAAGAAATCCTGCTTTGCCTTATCTCAGTGACATAACACTTGACTGCAGTGCTTAAAATACTGTGGAGTCTAGAATACTGCTAAGTGCACTAAAGGTCAGTGCTAAGACAAAGCTTTTAGATTTCAGAAGAGCAAACTTCAGCGTACTCAAAGCTCAGCTAGGAGGGATTCTGTGGGAAGCTTCCATGGAAGATAAAGGAGCTAGTTAGTGCTAGGAGTTTTTCAAGCCTGCCCTCCTGGAAGCACAAAACCAGTTCATCCCAACTAAAGGTAAGGTAAGGAGGCAGAGCAAGAGACCTGCTTGGCTTAACTGCAGTCTTGAGTATGCTCAAAATCAATAGAGAAGCGAACCCAAGGTGGAAAAGCAGATGAATACCCACTGAGAACTACAAGGAATTGCCAAGGTGTGTAGAGACACAGTTAGAAAAGCAAAAACTCAGCTCAAATTGAAATTGGTCCTACATGTCAAAAACTACAAGAAAGGGTTCTCCAGGTGCCTAAACAAAAAGCAGAAACAGAAGGAAAACATTGGCCCAGTGTTAGCCAGGAGGGGTGAATTATTCACCAACACCGCCAAAGAGGCCAAGGTTACCAAGACTTTCTTCAGCTTTATCTTTACTAAAACTATTGGGCCCCAAGCCTTGGAAACAAAAATCCATGTTGATGCAAACACAGACCCGCTTCCTTCTTCAGTGAAGGAAGAGTTGGTATGTGAACTACTACAGGACCTTGACTCCTGCATATTGATGGGCCCTGACAATATCCACCCAAGGATGATAAAAGAGGTGGCCAATATTATTGCAAGGCCACTCTCCCTAATCTTTGAGAGGTCATGGAGATTGGGGGATTTCCAAGAAGACTGGAAGAAGGCAACTGTCACTCCCATCCACAAAAAGGGCTTAAAGGAGGATCCAGGAAAATACAGGCCCATCAGTCTTACTTCAGGCCCTGGGAAAGTTATGGAATGAATCCTTCTGTGGGCTATCGCAAGTCATATAAAGAAGATTGGGAAAAACTAGAATGGATTCACTGAGGGCAAATTGTTCTTGACCAACCTGATCACCTTGTACAACAAATTATCCTTCTCAGTTGATGTGGCGCAAACAGCGGACATTATCTACCTGGATTTCTCCAAGACTTTTGATACGGATTTCCACGGCCTCCTTCTAGAGAAACTGACATGTTACTGCCTAAGCAAGTGGCCTGTACAGCAGATGGGGACTGGTTGACCAGCTGCACTCACAGGGTGGTGGTGAATAGCTCCTTTTGCAGCTGGCATTCTGTCAGAAGGGAGTTCCCCACAGGTCAATATCGGGCCCAACACTGTTTAATATCTTTGTAAGTGATCTGGATGATGAGATCAAATTTACGCTGGTGAATTTTGCTGATGATACCAAACTGAGTGGGGAAGTGGACAGTTTGGAAGGGAGAGCCAACCTGCAGGTTGACCTGGACAGGCTGGAAGGCTGAGCTGATGAGAACCTTCTGAAGTTCAACAAGGTCAAATGTAGGATCTTGCAGCTGGGTAAACACAATCCAGCAATGAAGCACAGACTGGGACCTACTTGGCTGGGGATCATCTCCGTGGAAACAGATACGAGGATCCTGGTGAACAGCAAGCTCAATATGAGTGAACAGTGTGCAGCTTCAGCAAAGAAAGTCAACAGGATGCTGGGGAACATCAACAAGGGCATCACCAGCAGAGGCAAAGGTGCCATTATGTCAATCTACTCAGCACTTGTCAGGCCACACCTGCAATACTGTGTTCAGTTTTGTTCCCCACTATACAAAAAAGATGTGGTCAGTCTGGACAGGGTACGAGAAGGGCTACAAAGACGGTCAAAGGACTGGGAACCCTGCTGTATGAGGAAAGGCTGAGACAACTGGATTTGTTTAGCCTAGAGAAAAGAGGTCTGAGGGGAGACCTCATCACCGTGATCCAGTGGCTACAAGAAAGATGAGGATGCTCTTTTACAAGGCGCAATGGGTACAAGTTAGTCCCAGAGAGATTCTGATTGGACACAAAAAGAAAATTTTTTACAATGAGAACAATGAGCCATTGGAATAATCTCCCCAGTTAAGTGGTGGATTCCCTAGCATTCAACACTTCTAAAGATTGCCTGGATAGGGTGCTGCTTCATCTTGTCTAGATTGCTTTTGCCAAAAAAGATGGCCCGGGTGATCTTTGTGGTCCCTTCCAATCTGGTATTCTATGGTTCTACTAACATGGCACAGAAGAACAGATTTTCTTTTATTTTTCACCCAAAAGGAGTAATTGTGTAGGAGTCAATATCTTAAAGCCTCGTTTTCCATGGAATTGTATGTACCACTTTTACTCCTGATTGCACTGCAACAGACTGACCTTAAAAAATTAATTAGAACTTTCACAACATCAAGGATTTGCCATCTGCTTTAATAGGTATTGTGAGATTCAGAGAAGCCTTCATTAGCCCTCCAGCCCTAATGATTCTGAATTGATTGGTTAATGAGATATGAAGGTAGCAGCCATTCCAAGGAATCGAAGTTACTATAGATGGCAAGAAGATCATTTTTTCCCCCCTTCTTCCTAATTTTCTTTATTATTCATAAACTAATGTGCCTGTTTGTAACTTTGTCTGGATTTATAGCATGACTGGTAAGCTAAGCCTTTGCTAATGGATAGGAAAAAGTTGGATATTATCTCCAGACACTTGATTAAGGAGAGTACAGCCACTTCAGTTTGAACCAAATTCCTAGTAATAATCCAACTCTTTTTGTAAGGTCAAGCTGACAATATTCACCCTAAGCCTTGCACAGTTGTACTGGTTATTGTCTTTCTCTTCCCCATAAGGAGTACAGAGAACTGAAAGGTTTGGAATTAGATTGAAGTTTCCTCCAGAGGAGGATACCGAGACTATCTTTAAAACCAGTTTTCAATAAAAAGCCTCCCACTTTCCCCCAAAACAAGTACTGCTCCTCAGAAGACATGTATATGCCTCAGACATTTATAAAATGAATGTGTCCCCAGAAAAAAAAAGAAAAAAAACAACAAACATAGAAGAGAAGAGGAAAAAAAAAAAAAAAAAAAGAAAAATCAGTGTTGCAACAAGTCAAACCAGTTCCAGATGCTCTCAGGAATTTTTGGGAGCATGCAGAAATGTCCTTGTGCTCATTAAACTCCTAGACAGCACTTTCATTTTCACTATGAAAGCTGTGCTGACCTTGCCAGTCCATTAAACTCTAACAAGGGTCTCTGCAGGTTCATAGTTCCAATTATGACTCAGTTTATAGGACCCTAGCAATAAATACAGTTTGACTTGCTCCACTGTGGGCTGATCTTTGCTCCTGCAGTTGCCAAATAAACAGTGGGCTGGAGGTGGAAACTCAAATGCCTTTTTTTATTTCAAAAGTAGGAAACACTTTGAAACGCTTCAGCTAACATGCAGCTAAGATTCACAAGCAGGCTTTTCCTCTGGGCTTCTGTTAAAGCTGATCACTTCTTTTTGGCTGACATGAAAACTTTACCTCAAGTCTGAATATAATATTAGATAAGGAACTAACGCTATATGAATATGTGCATAGCATAGCCATACACAGTGTGTGATAGTACATCATTCTTGCCTAGTAAAGAGATGTGAGGAGGTGGGTGGGTAGGTAAGGTGCTAATCAAATTATGATTTTAGATGTTTGGGGTCAAATTTTGAGAGTCTGTATATGTGAAGAATCTAAGAGTAAGACCTGATGTTCTATACTGGTTTGGAAGTAATAAAAAAGATTCTACTGTAAGACTGATAGCCACTGTTTTATACCTATGAAATGAATTCTGACCCTATTTAGAATTGTTGACTATGTTTGCAAACAGCAGCAGGTAGACTAATTTAAGTGAGGGCATAATAATTAAGTTGCAAAATTTGTACGCGCAACTAGCATCTACAACCAGTCTTATGAAAAAGAATCATTTTCATGCAATATAAAATACTTTATTTACTTATATAGATATTTTACACTGATGTCATAAGAAAAAAAGGATCCTTCTTATGATGGTAAAGCTATAAGGAATACTTTTTAGAAAATGTGACCATGTAATCTCAGAGTGATAGATTTTTTCCTAGAGTGCCCTTAGGACATATTTCAAAGACATTTAAGCCCTCACAAAATGCAAATAAAAGCTTAATGTGAGTTTTATAAGCACTGAAATGTTCAGGAACATTTTCTCTACCTAGTTCCCAAGAAAAACAGAGATATTTTTGTGTATATAGGGAATATGGTGATTATTAAAGTAAATTTGCATTAAACATATTTGTGGCATGTTCTCAAATGATCAAAACACTGGTAAATTAGGGAAAAAAGTAAAAATGTAGCATAAATACAATGAAATGATCAAATTTTATGCATTCAAAAATTATGAAGGAAAACTATATTAAATCAAGTTCATAACTTTTACATTCAGAACATCTGCCATAGATTGTAACATTTCTTCTGTAGTAGAGGTGCTTACATTAAAAGTTACTGCAGAGCTCATCAAGTAAAAATGATCTATAACATACTGTTTGAGTGCTTGAATTTATATTTATAATTAGAATAAAAAAAATTGGAGACTATATTTAGCAGGAACTATGAATAAAAGGAAGACATAATCTCCTCTCTATGGTTTTTAGTTGCCAAGGAATATGTGTTAATGCACTAATTCCCATGCAGAAAGTTTGGACAAAGCTTTATGTAGCTCTGGAACAATTTCAATTTCTAAACAAATAGAAATGCATAGCTGTGAGAATACTTAAATACCAAGTGATAACACTGCTCCAATTTTTTTGTGTATTGCAGTTTTATGTCTAAAGTTAATATATAGTTAGTATGACCCTCACGCTACAAGGAAGCCAATATAATGAACTGAATATCAGTAAAGCTCTCTGTTCAGTCCAAGAATCTGAACAATCTTTTTTATATTTTTTTACAGTAAGTGGCAGAAGCATTCCCACAGCAGGTTTGCTTCATATCTCTTACAGAGGCATTCAACTAGTGATTTATACAGAACTTGCATATAAAATTTTTGCATACCCATCACATTTCAAATCTGAAAGGTCTAGAAAATGCAGTATGGTCATGCAGACAAATAATGTATCTTCTTGACAGGTATGTAGATTGCTTGCTTATAAAACTTCTAAGATTAATAGTCAGCCCTGCAAGCCATACATGATCTGAAATGATATTTTGAAATTCAATCAATAAGGAAATCTGATAAATTTAGGAGAAAAAAAAAGTGAAGAACTAGTACTGTAATAATATGAACAATATTCTCCCCCCACGCCACACGTGTTAAATGTTTACATGAAGTTCGTTTACAGTTAAGGAATAATAGCCTAGGAAGCAAAATTGCCTGAATGTTTCTTTTTAACATTAATTAAAAAAAAAAAAAAAGGCAGAATACACTATATCATGGAAAAATTACCATGAGATGAGCATGGTGGAATGGAATGACAGAAAGATAGGACTTTACAGTGTAGATAGGTATTTACAGTGTAGTGTTAGGTTTTTTCTTTTTATCATTATGAAAGACGGATGACTTCCTTAACTATTTTTGTAAATATGTTTTAAGTTAAAAAAATCCTATTATGTTCACTATTTTTCACTCTAATTTTTCTAAGCATTACCATAATTTAATGTTAAGTTTTCATGCTCTGAAGCTTGTCACATTTTTGATGTTTCCGCCTTTTGTTGTTTCCAGCAGAAATATGAGAAGCTATGTTTTACAATAAAAATACCAACCTAACTCAAATGCACAAATGTCTTACTGTAAAAGCCATGTAGTAAATAGAATGAGTCCAAACTCACAAATAGTAGTTTTCAAAATTTAAAATCCAAACCACTCAAATATATTCATGCAAGACCAATAGGAGGTAGAAATACACTGTGATACCTTTTGGAAGCAATAAATACTTGCTTCAGTAGAATGAATTCAGAGGTTCAAACCCTCACTTACTCAACTTTTTGTACATTAGATGTGACTGACCTCTTCAGATAAAATCTCTTACATTTTATGCCACTTTTTGCTACTGAATCTAAGCCAGTAGTCACTATAGGCCTAGGTATGAATGAAACTAAAGAAAAATAGTAATTGGAACTAGAAGGAAAGTTAACCAATCTGTGACTGCTACCTCCATTCTGTTCATGTTGTCCCTTTGCTTCACTGATGTATTGGTGTTGTGGTTTAAGCCCAGCTGGTAACTCAGAAACACGCAGCTGCTCACTTACTCCCTGCCTTCTTCCCTCCTGCTCCTGGTGGATGGGGAGGAGAATTGAAAGAATGTAAATCACACAGATAAAAACAGTCCAGTAACTAAGGTGCAATACAAAACTACTGCTGCTACCACCAATAATAATAATGATAAGGGAAATAACAAGGGGAGAGAATATCAAACTAAAAAGAGAAGGAAAAAAACCCAAACCAATAAACCCAAGTGATGCACAATGCAATTGCTCACCACCCGCTGACCGATACCCAGCCTGACACAAGCAGCGATCTGGGCCTTCCAGGTGACTCCCCCCAGTTTATATATTGGGCATGATGTGCTGTGGTATTGAATACCCCTTTGGCTAGTTTGGGTCAGGTGTCCTGTCTCTGCTTCCTCCTGGCTTCCTGTGCCAATCCTCACTGGCAGAGCATGAGAGTGAAAAGTCCTTGGTCAGGGTAAGCATTATTTAGCAACAACTAAAACATTGGTATGTTGTCAGCATTGTTCTCAGACTAAAGCCAGAACACAGCACTGCACCAGCTACTAAGAAGGAGAAAAATAACTGTTACAACTAAACCCAGGACAATTGGTTTGAATACAAGATGCTAAACCTGTTTTATTTCTTATATTTTTAAATTATACAACTAGAAAAGAGCATTCTCTTCAGTACAAAATATTGGCAGACGTAATGGCAAAAGAAGGGTGCTACTAAAGATCAATAATCACTATGGTGAACAGAATCTAAATGCATCACTTTTATACCCCAGGGCTCAAGGAGGCATATACTGTGTGACCTCATGATTTTTAAGTTTCCTAGGTGTGACATTCTCTATAGGACACTGGCAAATATTTTATTCTTACTCAGGTCTTTTAAATACTCAGAAATTGCTGTTTCTAGTAAGTTGCATTGTGTAAGGGGTCATATTACACGTGACTATTTGGGGAGATCATGAGCATATTATCATGTGAAAGGACTGGGAAAGTGATCAGTCATTGCCAGGATATTTTTTGCATTGTTAGTTATGAATTTGTTCCAGTTTGTTGGGTTTTTTCTGCATGTGTATTTTTGGTCTTGTAAGACAGAAACAATTCCAGCATTCAAATAAGTTGATGATAAACAATTACTAAATCTCAGTCAAACACATAGCTTCACATCCAAGCACTCTGTCTGAACAGGAGCAGAAAGGAGACAATCAGACTGAAGCAAGCGAGCTACTATTACAAAACCTCAAAATATTATCCCTGATTGTATTAAAGGGACCACATATAGACAATTGAGTGGACTTCAAAAAACAGCAACAACCTTTAGAAACACCTTTTAAAATGAGTCCAAAATCAAGCTGTGGAACAAATTACGGGGTGAGAATCCTCTCTGAGTTGTTGCGTAAGCCCGTTAAATAGAAGCAACAGGGTTCATTAACCTTCTTGCTAGAGCTTCAGCTGTCTGTCATTGAAAGCGAGTTTTGATGTGGCTTAGCTGTGTAACCTTGGCTCAGGCTGCTGAGGAAATTGCCAAGCTGTGAGGAAGTTCATAGAGTAGGGGCACTTATGATAAAACAGGTAACAGGTATCTTAGCTCTTGCAGGCAGAGCTAAGATCCCTCAGGTGGAGCTAGTTAGCAGTCCAAGGATTCAAGAGAGAAAGCACTCCTGCCAGATGATATAAAATCCTAGGGTGAAAAAGCAAACATGGAATTGGAGAATGACAACTTTGCAACATTATTGCAAAGTGCAAAAATGTTGCTATCCTCCCCCTACCTGACTGATGTCTGCCTGGTTAGCAAATGCCAATGTTCTTTTACATAATTCAAAACTGATTGAATTTCTGAACTGGTTTTATTCCTTCCTAACATAGACAGATTTGAAATCTTAGTAGGCATATTAGTGCTTAGTGCTGTTTTTCTCTTGTGCTAGTTATCTGCTATATGTTTTAGCCAATAGAGCATTGCTTTATACTTTTAAGTTGTGTTCAAACTGCTGGCAGTGTCACTTAAGAACTTCTCATATACATCAAAAGACCTGGGAAGAGAGGGTTACAGATGGTAAATGTGGGAAACAAAATTCCTTTGGCCTGGAGTGGAAGCATCTTGCCTTCTTCAGCTTGGAAACTAGAAGTATGAAACCAGAATCACCGAAGCTGAGAAATTCTGTATTTTGAAAAGAAAGTATGTAACCTGTTGTGGGTCTTGTGGTTACAGTACATGTCAGAGTGGTGCTTTACCAATGCCTTCATCCATGATTGTTAAAACTAAACAAAGAAACTCAACAAAGTTTGTGCCAAAGCATCACTATTATTTTCCTGGAGTTAACAGGCTGTATTTACTCCATTATCTACTTTTGCTACACATACAGTGTATTTTCATTACTAAAAAATATGGAAATAAGGTTTCCAAGTTTGGTAATAGGGATTCTTGCTCCACAACCTGGCAGAGTTGGATGATTCCTTTGATTCCGCTTTCTGCTCATGCTTATTCTCAAATCATTAAAAAAGATGTTAAAGAAAAGCTTTCGTTTTATACACATTCTTCAGTCTTCTAAAATAGCAAACATCAACACTCATTCCTGGTGCTTCAAAATAATTTTGGCCTGTTTTATACGATTGACATTGCATTTCACATTTCTCCCATGTTTTGTTTCCTTCTTTTCAGATCATTAATAAACTTTAAACATTAATCACAGTGATTGAAATATACTATGATATTCCCATTACAATTATTACTATGTTCTTTTACATAATACAAAACCGATTGAATTTCTGAACTGTTTTTATTCCTTCCTAAGATAGACAGATTTGAAATCTAAATCAAGAAACTTAATCATATATGATCCCTTATTTTTAATAATTACCTAACTCATGACTTTATAAATCCTAAGTTTTACAGTTCACATCTGTGACTCTTGCTGAAAGTTTTATAAAACTGTCTGTGGTATCTGTCTCTGTATATTCAAAGAAAGAATTATTTTACACATATTTTCACTTGTCCTGTGCATGGAGAGATGGACATGTACTGAACAGGGCTGAACCTGAGTAAATCAGCTCGGTAAATTAGGAGTAAGGTGAACTGATAATGCACTGTTCAAATTTATTTCACTAAGTTTAAAACCAGGAAATCTTTAGAAAAGCACAAAATATGAGGTTGAAAGAAAAAGTTCACTGTGTTTTCAGTGTCATTTAGGAACATATTCACATGACACAGTTACAGTTGTTTCATATGTATGCATCCTAACATGCATACAAGAAAACTGGAATGAAGCCCTATTTCAGAGATGTTAAGAGCTTAAATGGAGCTACCCTAGCTCCTCACGTATGAGCACATCTGGTCTAATTTATGGTGATGTAGTGCACTAAGGCTTTTTCTATCCAACACACAATAGTAATTACAAAGTAATTTATTTTTGAGAGTCCTTCGTTCACACTTCATGTTTACACAAACAGGAAAATCATTGCAGTGGGTTGACCCTGCCCAGCAACTAAGGCCCCATCAAGTTTCTTGACCACTCTCCCACAGTGGGATGGGGGAGAGAATCAGAAGAACAAAATTGAGAGAAACTCATGGGTCAAGATATAGTAAAGCAAACCTGTTTGTGCAAGCAAAGGCAAATAATGAATTAATTCCCTACTCCATACTGGCAGGCAGGTGTTTAGCCATTTCTAGGAAAGCAGGGCCTCAGCACATATATTAGTTGCTTGGGAAGACAAGTCCCATAACCAAGAATCCCTTTCTCCTTCTTCCTCTGAGCTTTTATTACTGAGTGCGACATCATATGACATGGAACAGCAGTTTGGTCAGTTCTGGTCAGCTGTCCTAGCTATGTCCCTCCCAGCCTGCTCACTGGAGGGGCAGCTGGAAAAACAGAGAAGACTTTGATGCAGTGCAAGCACTGTTCAGCAACAGCTAAAACATTGGTTTGTTACCAACACTGCTCTGGTCACCAATCTAAAAAAAGTATCATATGGGCTGCTATGAAGTAAATTAAACCCATTCCAGCAAGACCCCGTACTATCATATAAAATACTAAAATTCAAAACCAGTTATTCAAGGACCAGCAAACATCAAACTCAAGCCAATTACATAGCCTTAATGCTTCCTTTTATATTTATTCTGTTAATACATGATATATATAAGGGAAGAGTGACTGCCATCATCTACTTGGACTTCCGCAAGGCATTTGAGATCCTGTATGACATGCTTGATTCTAAACTGGGTGGATGGACCACCCAGTGGATAAAGAATTGGCTGGATGGCCACATTTACAGAATTGCAGTCAATGGCTCAGTGTCCAAGTGGACATCAGTGATGAGTCCTCAGGGGTTGGTTATTGTGATCAGTGCTGTTCAGCACCTTTGTTGGTGACATGGACAGTGGGATTGATGCACCCTCAGCAAGTTTGCTGATGACACTAAGCTGTGTGGGGTAGTTGACACACTGGAGGGAAGGAATGGGATCCCAAGGGACCTGGACAGGCCAGAGAGGTGGGCCGATGCCAACATCATGAAGTTCAACAAGGCCAAGTGCAAGGTCCTGCACCTGGGTTGAGGCAATTGCAAGCACAAATACAGGCTGGGAAGAGGATGGATGGACAGCAGCCTTGAGGGGGAGGATTTGGGGGTGTTGGTTGACAAAAAGCCCCACATGACCCGACCATGTGCAGTTGCAGCCCAGAAACCCCCTGTGTGCTGGGCTGCATTAAAAGGAGTGTGGCCAGCTGAACCCAGGACACCAGTAGGTTGAGGAAGGTGATTCTGCCCCTCTGCTCTGCCCTTGTGAGACACCCTCCTGCAGTTCTTCATTCAGCTTTGTGGCCCCCAACACAAGAGGAACATGGTCCTGCTCAAGTGAGTCCAGAGGAGGTCATGAAGATGCTGTGAGGGCTGGAGCACCTCTGCTATGAGGAAGACAGGCTGAGACAGTTGGGCTTGATCAGCCTGGAGAAGAGAAGGTTCCAGGGAGATCTTAGAGCAGCTGCCAGTGCCTAAAGGGGCTGACAAGAAATCTGGAGAGGGACATTTTACAAGGGCATGTAGTGACAGGACAAGGCGGAATAGTTTTAACCTGAGATAGGGGAGATTGAGATTAGATAGTAGGAAGAAATTCTTCACTATAAGGGTGGTGAGGCACTGGAACAGGCTGCCCAGAGAAGCAGTGGCTGCCCCATCCCTGGCAGTGTTCAAGACCAGGTTGGATGAGGCTTGGAGCAACTTGGTCTAGTGGAAGAAGTCCCTGCCCCTGGTAAGGGGTTGGAACTAGATGGTCTGTAAGGTCCCTCCCAACCCAAACCATTCTATGATTCTATGATTCTATGATCTCAACTATTGTATTTATTATTATATGTGTAATGTAGTTTTATTCCATAGAAGTCCTGTTACTTCAATGCAATTAGATCTTTAACACTGATAGAATATAAGAATCTGATTCTATTTTATATAATGACATACCTTAGCATACTTCCTTATTTTCATATTGTGCACCTTCAACTGATTTATATGGAACTTGATTAAATACAAAATTGTCTTTAGTCTCATATCATGCTGGGTATGTTGTCAAGGAGGACCACAAAATAAACTGCTTCTTTGCTTGATACTTATCAGCAAAGTAATGACAATAGCAAGTTCAGCTTTCTTTCTGATTTTAATACAGCTGCATTCTGTGTTCCCATTTGCTTCACATCGTGCAGCTAATAGAGCTTCTCCTCTTCTGAATGTTTCCATCTCAAATTTAAATGGGATTAATGCTGTGAAAAGTTCTTTTTAAATGATTAGGTTAATAATCTGGAAATTATGGCCACCCAATAAAAGCACTATAGCTAGCACGGGGCTTCATATTTATTGCAATTCAGTGGAAATGGTGTGTGTGTCTATGTGTAT
The DNA here is from genome assembly GCF_004027225.2 of Strigops habroptila. Classification (NCBI taxonomy): domain Eukaryota; kingdom Metazoa; phylum Chordata; class Aves; order Psittaciformes; family Psittacidae; genus Strigops; species Strigops habroptila. The sequence goes on from NC_044302.2 coordinate 32,921,713, forward strand.
GTATGTGCCTGCATGTAGTTACCAGTTTCCCAGGTCATAGTTCCAAGACACCCTGATTGTAGCCATGACTATGATTTATCTGCTTTTGTTTTTACCTGTGGAGACTTAGCAAATAGTGAACATGTTCTTGGTTGCAGCAACAGCTGTAGCTATTTCCAGGGGTCATATCACAAGCTAGGTGCCTGGCATAAATCTTCGATTAATTAAAATCTGAGTTATAGCTGAGTGGACATCTCCCATTATTGTTAATTTCCCATTCATTTGAGCCGCTGGCTTTTCTTTTAACCATATATCTAAAAGAAAAAAATAAAAAAAATTAACAGATCATTTTTCTGAAAGGCTCTATCTTCCGTATTTTATCTTTATATTTGCTTATATTGCGGTCAATTTTCCTCTGGAGAAACCTTGCTTTTTTGAAAAGATAGTGTGTGATTCATTATATGGGACATGCTCTTCTATACTGCATATACCTAAAATTAACCACACACCTACATGCAAAATTGCCCCATTATCTTTCATTTTGAATTCTCCTTTTAATTCCTTTTTAGCATTTAAATTGCAAATTATGTAAAAAGTACAGCCATCTTTCCTAAGTAAGTAGGAATATATACTTAGTATATGGACGTAGTCAGGGTTTAAAAGAGACTGGAGATGTTCCAAAAGTAAGATTTACAGGTAGTAATGAAGCACCTGTAGACATCATGTATGTCTCTTTCCTTGCACTCCAGTTCTGCATATGCGTACATAATCCATCACTATGTTCACAGCCACATATATGACCCTTTTACACACCTGTCCTTCGGTAAATGTAAAAATACCTTCTCCCTTATTAAATCACTTTCAGCTATTAAAACAAAACAATCAAGTGCTCTTAAGAACTACCATGAGTTTAAAGGTACTCAAGACCTCATAACTTTGTGCCAATGTATAATTCCTCATAACCTGTGTAACCTCAGGAAGCCGTTGGGGTGGTTTGAAAAGCACCTTAATAAGAACCCATTTTAGCACCAAGTTGTCTGGACTTGACTTTCCCAGAAAAGACAGGAGGCATAGATCCAAGTGTGGGGTTGTCTTGATTCCACTGACTGCACTGAAGTTACATCAACAGCAAATTTAGCTCAGTGTCATTGTGGCTTTAAGTGCTTGTTATTTTAATTTTTACACTGCAAATTCTGGAAGCATTTCTTTAAGAAGCCACATTTTCAGGACTGATAATAGCCAGTTTGATGACACATTAGATTTTGGACGGGGCAGATAGAGCAGCTGCATTCAGAACTACCAATTGGGAGATAAAACTTCAACTCATACTGAAGAAATTTACTTTTATACGCAAACCTCCTCAAATCACTTCCTTATCAATGTTGCCAATGTAAGTTGATCACCACTTCAGCTACGTTCACCCTGTTGAAAAAGTAGACGATAGAACTAAGCAATGGAAGGACTGGTAGTATGAGACAGTCTTTCGGCTCTAAGGGTAACTAATCAAATTTGTTTGATGCTGATGGTGTCAGTGCCATAACAGTCTAAATAGCTGATTGTGGTCTAAAAGAAATTATGAGATGGTTTGAGCCTGGATGTATTTTAGTAAAAATTATACCTATTAACTAGCACGGTTAAGACAAGGGATGCCATCCAGAGGGACCTTGACAAGCGTGAGAGGTGGGCCAATGCCAACCTCACGAAGTTTAACAAAACAAAGTGCAAGGTCCTACACCTGGGTCAGGGCAATCTCAGGCACAGCTACAGGTTGGGCAGAGAAGTGATTCACAGCAGTCCCGCGGAGAAGGACTTGGGGGTGTTTGTCAATGAGAAACTTAATATGAGCCAGCTGCAGTGTGCATTCACAGCCCCCCAGAAACCAACCATATCCTGGGCTGCATCAAAAGAAGCATGACCAGCAGGCCGAAGGAGGTGATCCTGCCCCTTTATTCTGCTCTTTTGAGACCCCAGCAGGTTGCTGGAACAGGTTGCCCAAAGAAGTGGTAAATGCTCCATCCCTGGCAGGGTTCAAGGCCAAGTTGGACAGAGCCTTGAGTGACATGGTCTAGAGTGAGGTGTCCCTGTTCACGGCAGGGCGGTTAGAACTAGGTGGTCTTAAAGTCCTTTCCAACCCTAACTATTCTGTGATTCTGTAACATGCAGAAAATCTTTACCATTTAATACTGAAATTTTGCTGAGTCCTCTGTGACACAATATTAAATTTCTTGCTTAGCTAGGAACAAAAAAGCCATAAGGGTAATAAGACAACCCTCTGGCTACAACTAAGCACAAGCTTATGTATATTTCTGGACTGGGAGCAGATTGAAATGCACAATTCTTTTAAATTTTACAGTTTGTTCGCATATGGTACAGGTTTTGGGGTGCCATCATTAGCAGCAATAGAAGTTGTTCCTGGCCTTATGTTAATGAATGTGCATGTGCACATCAAATCTAACACCATAAGGATCTGGAGTCTGTAATTTAGGATTCATCTTTTGCAGGGTTTTAGATTTTAGAAAAGCTCTAAAGAATATTACTAGCATTTCAACTTTTTTTTTTTCTTTTCATTTTAGCATGTTAGCTGAAATAATGAGTGACTTTATTAATTAAGTGGATATTAATGAGTATTAGTATGAAACTGGTATGTTAGTCCTGACACTTGCTATGGCATAACTCCATCCCAGCCAGACCCAGTGCAATAACAAATAAATCCCCATATCGTTTTTAGATGTCCCATCTTGTGTGACAGCGTGTGTGACTACAAGATGTAGTGATGTTAATATGGAGTTTCCTTAGAGAATATATGTATTCCTGAAAGCAAGAATTTATCTACATCCTAGGAGATCCTAAGCAAAATGTTGTGAGGAGCATCTGCTGTTTAAGAATTTCAGTCTCAGGCATCTTTAAGGAAGCTTTTATTTATTTATTAACAATGATTATCGATTTAAAAAAAAATTGAGACTTTGTAAAGCCAAACATCTTTTAGAAACATTTTTAGCTGAAACCAAATTACTCCTGAAATTAAACAGCTCAGCTATGCGTGCATAACAACATCAGATATTAACTATAAAGCTACCTGTTATTCTCTGTGCATCTATGCAGTTTTCATTAAATTATTACCTTTTTTTAATGTCCAGCCTCAGGTGATTATTTTTTACCAGTTAACACAGTGTACATCAATTATGAAAAAGTTTAAGGTGAAGGGTCTTAGTAAATATCACTTAAGGTCTGACCTCACCAAATATGAATCTTCTAGGTAGGGGCTGGAGGTGGCTAAGCAGAACAGAACAGTAATGATAATGATAATAATAACCTTAAAACATCTGATAGCAGCAAGCCAAACTAACCAGCCAAATAAAATAACCACAATCAGCTAAGTAAAATATCTTAGTCTCCAAATGCTGTGGTAGACAACCAACCTGTTAATTAAATAATTTACCCATAATGATATGACTAGACTGCAGAAACAGAAGTAAAAGAATTGAAAAAATTGAAGATGTATTGCCGCATATTTTTTAGTTGTGAAGCCTTGCTAAAAGTATTACACAACTACCTCGTGCTTAGAGAAGTAATACTAACAGATGCTGGGTTTTTTTGTGAAATAGATGATTTAACACTACTTTTTCTTCTGTGGAAAAAGCAAAGCAAATGAACCTAATGTGCACAGGATTAAACCTAAATCTTCACAAAATTTTCACATGCTGTTCTTTTATGTAAGTCTCCTGTGTAAAAGTAAAAAAATAGAACAGTCTTTCTCTTTCGCATTTTTGCTTTCTCATTGACTTGTTTGATACAGCAGAATGTTTCTCATTTTAAATCCCATTGAATGAAGGAAATGTAATATATTTCAATTACAGCTGGGCTAATCTCTCTGCCAAATTTGCTGGTCTATGTAAAGCTCTGATGAGAGTACTGAATGAAATTGATAAAATTAGACATCTTTGGCTGAGTTGCTCACATCAGAATTATAAGTTTAGATGACAAAACTAATTCAAAGAATGGACTTTGCCGATCCCTACTTTATAGCAATATAAATGCCACCAAGAGTCAGATGGATGACAGCATTATGAAAACACAGCAAATGGGAAAACAACAGGGTCCATTCCTAAATTAGATTTATAAATTCAACCATTTGAGTGCGAGCTATACAGCTGGCATCACATCAGGAAATGGTCTACATTAAGGAAAAAAATAAAAAGAAAAGGAAAAAAAAAAAAAATCATGACATTTCTCCCCTGTATTGAATTATCACATGCATTTCACTCCCCATCTTTCAACTTTGTTTCCATGACCAAAGCCTTATGGCTGAAGTATTGTAAAAGTAGCTGCCTCTCTAGAGAGGAATAACATTCAGGCTTATTATATGAAACAGGCTTGACTTAATGCAATAAATGCATTCGTATTTAAACAAAAATAGAGATGCTTTCCTGCTTAAACCAAGTGACAGAACGTGTTTTATTAATGTGGTATTAAACAATGAAATAGTGTGAAGAGACAGAACTGTAGACAGGCTGAACTAGTATGAATGAAAACGTAATAACTCTCTTCTTCCTTGCCAGCTGAATATGTTATTGCAGCAGGAGAGTAACTGAGAGGCCCATTCAGTGGGCTTATCAACATAAGTAGCTTCATGATTTCCTTGTGCTTTAATGAGTATGAAGCATTTTCTGAAGATGCCTGTGTCAGGTTTGTTACTATTAATCTAAGTGCCAGTGAAGTCTCTGTTGACATTTACTGGTTTCTCTTTGTTTCAAAAATTAGTTTAAAAGCCCATGAAAATTAAACACCACTTCTTTCATATTCAAAAAGCTGTACAGCCACATCAGCTCAGTGTTCCACCCAGGTTAAAGAGCTGTACTGCTGACACTCAGGTGGAGTGTCCTGAGCTGAGCATGTCACAGCTGTGGATGTTCTTCTCCCACTACTGAATTCAGAGTTCTTACATGCCTCTGAAGAAGAGCTGCCTTGCACCATGTAGGTGTATCCCAGATGTTTCTGTTAATTAAGCAGCTGTCTCTCTGATGTGACAGTCTCTGAAGACAGGTAAAGGAGTAGCTGATTCCTGCACCTTTAGGAATGCAGGTGGTTCAGAGTCCTTTTATGTTGATGGAAAAGCTGACCCATCATATCATCTTTTTGGGCACCTGTCTCTTAAAATCGTAGTATCATTCTGTGTCTGGAAATACAACTTCTCTGTCTCCTTATCAGGAAGCTCATCTCCCCAATGGTTTGGCCTCCTGTATCAGTCCAGAAGTGTGAAATACAACGCATTGGTAGTCTTTACTGACCTTTACTCAGACAATGGTATGCAATATTGCCAGAAAACAGAAAATGTGTGGTTAGTGAAAAGAGAGCAAAAATAGAAAAGCCTGCTATTGAAGAAAAAGACAGTCTCGAAAACAAAGAACATTTCCTATGGTAGCTGAAGAAAGATAAGATGAGGGAAGAATGAAGGTTGCTTGGTATCCTTAATACAGACGTTTTGTGAGTTTCGAGAATTAATTTTCCAACACAGGTGTTGTTTCTGGTTCTAGTTTTTCATAAATGGGAGAAGTTGGAAATTCTAGTTTGTATCCTGTGTTGGTCTGATCAATGCTTTCTATATGAACTAGATATTCTAGTAGAATGACAAAAAATATCCTTGGTAAGTTTCATGGGCAATCGTGACAGAAGAAAAATATGGAATGTTCATCATTCCTGGTTTTATTTTATCTTCTGGAAGTGGAGTTGCTTTTTAGAGCTTTCTGTCCTTGGTGTTCTGACTAATTTGTCTCTGCCCCATCTCTATATCCATCCCCAGATCAGACTTCTGCTTTTGTACTTTCCTTATTTACTGACAGAGATTCAGTTTGGGAGTCAGAACACTTAGGTTCAGTTTCAGATGCTGTGGAAACTTCAGCTTGGCAAAGAAAACTGAATCCTACACTTGGCAAGCAATAAAGGAGCAAATTATTTTGAAACATTTTGGTTTAAAATGTAAATGTCATTGCAATTTTAAAGCATTTCATACATGGAATCTTAAAAGTTCTTCTAACAAAACCTTCACATTTCACTTTAAAATTTTACGTGAAGCCTGTCAGTTCTTTGGATCTGTGTTTTAAATACATAGGATTCTCTAGCTCTGTTAAAGGGAAACATAAAAAATGAATAGATGTAAATTTTAATAAAACAAAAAAAGGACAAGAAAATCCTTTTAATGTATTACTATTACCTAGGAATGTCCAGGTTTAATTTTATGATTTTTTTTTTTGTCAGTTATAGTTATTCTCAGTGTGTATACAATAGGGTAAAATTTTTAAACTGTTTGCATACAGTATTTTTCATTGGGGGGCATAGCGGAGAGAAAGAAAAGAAGAAAAAGTAAATAGGTAGAAAGAGCAATTGTGTCACTGAATTGTAAATCCACACTTTGGCTGAGGATCTGAACCTGATAAATTTTCTGAATGTAAGTACAAACCCCAGGCAAATAATGATTCAGCATTTCAAAAGTTGAGCAGATATACAACAACAAAACCAAGATTTTGAAATTGAAACACTTGCTTGGTTTTGATTTGGTATTCCTGTATAAACACAGAATATAAACTACTTCCCATTGGTACCATTTTTACTGCAAGGCATGAGCTGTATAATTTGGGAGCATGAAATGTGAAACAGGCTATTTTTATCAAAGATACAATGAGTTAACCCCATCTCTTTAAACCCCATTTAATGCCGAATAAGAGTTCCCTTTTCCTGCTCTGCAGTCATATAGCTAAAATGAACTTTTTTTTTTCTTTCATATTGTAAAGCAGAACTTATCTCCAACAATTTCGGGCAGGTTAGGCTTCTGTTTGAAGGGATAAATCATGATATGTCATGATTTATTTAGTCATCTTAACATCATCCTTGTTTGTCCTATTGTATGTTTTCCCTATCTCAGACCTGTAATAAGCTACTCAAGCTTGTTCTTAAGACCATAAACTAAAGGAAAGGAGAGCATACTCTTGGACTCATTTCATAGGGAAAAAACCTTATGCAACAGTACATGCTGGGGGCCACCCAGCTGGAAAGTAGCTTGTCAGAAAAGGACCTGGGAGTCATCCTAGTGGACACTAAGTTGACCATGAGCCAGCAGAGCCATTTTCTTGATCCCATCATAGTTCTTTCTGGTCACACAAATAAATATCCATTAAGTTAAGGAGAGAGAGAGGAAGGGAGAATGATTGATTCCATACTCTTGTCATTAGTGAGTTCACCTGACAGATGGGAGCTGTCAGTTTAATGACCTGCTCCAATAAATATTTGTGTAAAATGGAAGAGCTCCAACAGGAGATATTAAGACCCAGCCTGTTGTTCACACCATTTATCTGAGAACAATGTTTCATTAATATGTACACAGCTGCTTTTTGTATGGGTTGTGTTTGCTTTAGGCTTCTTAGGTGATCATGCCTGAATATTTGGTCTTGCTGAAGAGGTCTAATCTTAGACAAAAGAATGTCTAACCAGCCAGTCTTTTCAGGATTTTAAGAAATGTTACCTGGACAGCTCATTAGACACACAGCAATTCTAGCATGCTAAAAGTGAATGTAGCACAGACCAGTAGAAATGTAAGTCTTCCTGGGAATTCTGACCAGCCAGTAGGACCTACATTGTGAACTTGCATATTAAAAGATTTAAATATCTAAATGCTCACCAAATTATAGCTAAAGTGACCTAAAAACTAACAGAAAAAGGGTGTTGAGGAGGAATTTTCTTGCTGTTTAATAGTATTTTACTGTGAAGTCAGATGGGCAGCAGACCACAGGTCATGGCTGGACAGGAATGAAGTGGGGAAAAGGTATAAAGTTACCTTTCAGCTAAAACTAAGGTAAGTGGATTGGCTGTACCCAGTGGTACTGGGCTTAAATATGACAGAGTTCAGTCCTTTCTTGAAGGAACTGTCTCAGGGTGTCTCAGGAGCTGAAGTAGGTCTATGCTTAAAGAAAACATGCAGCTAAGCAGTGCTGATGATGCTGGGCCTCAAGTGACATGATGATGTGCATAGTCTATGTTACTATGATATAAAAAAATACTTGGAGATTTCTAGTTTATCAACAGCTTAATATGCCTGGTATTCTATGCACTGTATAGCATTGTTATCCTATGCATTGCATCTTTTGTTAGTAATTTCATTACTGAGTATATGAATCATCTGTTTTTATAGCTATTCCTCTTTACAGAGAAATTAATAATTCTGTTCAAAGACATATCATACAATTTTTGATTTCTCTTTCTGCCAATTTTATTATCTCAATTAACCAACACCACTATTCCTAGAGCTGAAGATGCTAATGCAGAGAGATGTCTTAGAATGACAAGACATTATTAGAGATTGAAGGTTTTATTGTTGCTAAACAAATAGAAGCAAGAATTTAAATGAGATGAATGCTCTGTCACTCACTGAGCTCAGTGAGCTTGATTATATGTGCATTTACTGGTTCTCTGAAGAGGTATCTGTACTAAAAATTGGGTCTTCTGCTCACTTCTACTTACACAAACACAACACAGTTAGAACTGAACAGGGAACAATGTCACCTGCACACACCTGAAAAAATCTTGGCATTCGAAAGACATAAATCACTTAATATTTTTCCACTATCAGTTATGATAAAGATTTAATTAACTAAATCTTCATGAGTTTATAAGGAGTAAAAATGAAAGGGCAAGAGTGGGGACAGAAATCCTGTATGATCTGACTAGATTAAAAAAACTCCAACCAATTCTTCTATGCTTTCCTTTCTTTCTCTAGTACTATATATGGGTACCTCAGTTGGGTTGAACAAAGCACTGTTGAAATCACAGCTGTTTTTCTGAACTGGCAGCTAAATCAACATACAGCAAATTATCTTCCTGTGTTTTGATAAAGGGGTTGTGTCTTATGCTTTTCCTGCATTTCCCTAGGTCTCCACCCAAAATTCTCTGCTTATGTCCTCATCCTTTCCTCTTTATCCCTCCTGCCAACCTTGCCCTTGCCCTTGCCTTTGCCCCTGCCCTTCCTGTTTCTGGAAAAAGTCCTATTGGACTGACACTAGCAAGCCACACAAAACACTTTTCTGGGCTCCCTTGTTTCCTGTTCACTGGCAGAATACTTGACCTGGAGTTGAATGGTGTGTGAGGATGAGCAAGCATTATATTAAAGTAAATTTTACAGGTAATAAAAAACTGTAAGCTAAATGGGCTTGAGGAAAAGAGAAGTAAGTCTTCAAGGCTGTTAATCTAAAACCCTTATAGAAGGCAGGAAGTAAGTGGTGAAATACGACAACAGTTATTGTGACTGTATTCACAAATTGAGAAGTGCATGAGCCTTGTCAATGCACTCTACCTTCTAAACTCATTAGCACGGGATTCTTGTTTGTCGTTACTGCTCAAAATAGAGTGAGGACTTTGTTGGAGACTGAAATCACCTGTGTCTCTATAAAACAGACATGGAGAGGGAATTCTTCCTCTAACAAATATGTTACACTTTCAGGTGGAAGGGCTGCCTGCAGAAAAGTAGACCAATTATCTTGTTCATCTAGTTTCATGCCTTTTCTCTGAACAGTGAGAAGGCACCCTGTTTGTTAGTGTCAAATGTACTGAGAAATTTTTGAAGTAAACATATGTTTGTCCTTTGAATGAGGCAAATATCCTCAACCCATCCACTTACTATTAATCACTACTTGCATTAGATCAGTGACCTACAATGTTGGGGGTTTTTTGTTAAAATGAAGCTTTCAACTACTTCTTAGCCTGAAAAAGGACCCCCTTTCAAATCCTGCACACCCTCCAAACACATCCCTTTAATTATACTGCTTTTCAAAATATGAAATAAACAAACATTAGGCAGAGAATGAAATTAGTATTAGCCACCTGTTTGGCAGTGTTCTTTTTTAAATTTTTTACCTTTCATTTATTGTTTCTAATACTAAGAAACTCTGGCTTCTAATATCCCTACTGTATTGTTGAAAACTTGTAATTTAGAAAGCACAGAAAATCATCTAAATTTTGGACTGTGGTGTTACATTCACCAGGTAATTCATATGAGGGATAACATATATGTTTTGAAGTTTCTGCTGTCAAACTTAAAAGTGCTGACTGTTGAAGGACACAGAAAAGGGAGACTGCAGTGGGTGCAGCCAGCACCTGAATGGCTCTCCTGAATACTGTATATAAGAATCATGCCAACATGTTGCTAGCATTTTGTACTCCATGACTTTTCCTGCATTGAGTATGTGCTTTCTGGAGTGTTTGCTAACTGGTGATGCAGGGAACATAATTTAGGTAAAAACTGCGTCTGAAATAAAGCCTGCTTTAGCTGCCTTGCTCTATGACTGTGTATACAGGTATAATTTAATAAAAAATGCACTTGAGTGTCTGAAATCAATATTTAATCACATATAAAAATCTCTAGATTGCATACAATTTCCCTTACAAAACTTAAACCAGGACCTCTAAACTCCCCAGGATACAGCCATTCAAGTTACAGTTCTGGATTTAAGACTGTGAAAGTTAGTTTACCTTTTTTTTTTTTTTTTTTTTTTCCATAGGGGACAGAAAATCTCAGTGAATAAAACGTGCCTGTAGCTCTCAATACTTAATTTAAGTCCTCTTCAGGCGGTTGAGAAAATCACGGAGAAAACAGGATTCTTGCCTTAAAAGATTTACCTTGGTACTTACTGGAACTGAGTGGACACACAAGGCAAAATGCAAATACTGTATATTTAACATACTCTAAAACATGAGATGAAGAAAAAATGTAGTCAAGAAATCCTTAGATTCAATGCTTGAGAAGTTTAGGAAACCGCCAGATTATGCTATAGATATTACCATGTTGGGCAAGTTAATGGTGGTTCATTGTGTACAATTTCATCACTGTACACTTTAACTGGGTGTAGAGCTCAGCCTTAGAAAACACCTGGCTTATGAACAGGCTTAAAAAAAACATGAAAAGCCTTGGTACATGCATGTCATATGTGTTGAAAAAAGTGAAAGCCTGAGGGCTACTTGTCATGACCTAGTAGTTTTTATTTCAAGCAGAGGCTTGAACCATGAATATGAGCCACAACGTGCCTAAACTTTCATGTAACACATAGAAGGTTACATGTATTCAGCTTGACACTCCTGTGTGTTTGTGAGTGAATATGGGAGAAATCCAGTGAAAGAAACTCAGAGCTTACTCTATGTTTGGTCTTGTGCTCCCACACATGGTCTGCATATATTTGAATATACACATCTAGTGTATATTCAGAGGTGCTCTGTGCTCTTGTGACCCCGCCATGAAGCTAGCAGAGCCTTCATGGAAGGATCCAAGTGCTGCATTCTCTAGGCACAGCAGGCATCTGTAGGCCATCTGAATCAATGTGTGTGATAGACCAGGCTACAGGTTGGAAGTTAGGCCTGTGTCTGATGTCATAGAAAGTGCTCCAGATATAGAAGAGTAAAGAACATCTCCATCATCAGGGACATGTAATGCTGTGTATTTCTTTAGATGATGGCTTCCATTTTCCTCTTTTATTCTATAGCATGGAATAATTCCATGGAATAATTATGACAGTACAGATTCTGAGTTAAAACTTCAGCTTCTGTTCTTGTCCCTCTATGCTTTTTCCCACAAAATAGCCAGAAAGTAACCAGAAAATTATCTTAAAAAGGTGACTAAAGATTCTTCCATTCTAATTGAATTCCCATGGTGGTACAGAGCCAGAGAAATGTGCACTGAAAGGGTCGATTAAGGAGAGATTTGAGATGTCCTACTTGATTGATTGCTCCAGTCAGTGTAATTTAGATCAGCTACAATGGTCTTTTCAGTGAAACTGAAAAAAAAGTAGCTTTGAATCACTTCCGTTTCATAGACCCTTCCTCACATGCACTAAATATGACCTCAGCATAAACTGAGACTCAGCGTATGAGAACTCTATAGTGTTTCATGTTTTCTACAGAGACTCTGAATGTCTTATAGCGATAAACTCTTTGGTACAAGAACAAACAGATGAGTTAACTGTTGGAATAATTGAATCAGTCACCAACTTTAAACTGTTACAAAAAGGTTTGTCTTTCAGGGGGAAAAAAAAAAAAGTCTATTCAAAGAAATACTTTCTTCTGCAGCATGCTTCAGCTTTGTCAGGGAAAAAAAAAAGATAAAAAAACCCCACCCAACTGCTGCTTGTGCTTTGGTCAGTTTCCCTTACAGAGTGACGTCAAAAATGATTCTGAAGCTGATTGTTTCCCCTTAAAGGAAAATACGGCTGTGGTACATTTGCAGAAATGTCACCATTTTGTTGTTGTTCTTTCAATAGCCCTTTTGGTCATGCTTTCCTGCTTTTTCCTTTGTTCCACAGATCTTTCAAAGCAGCACTGTGCTTAAACTATAAATGATATTCCAATTTACTGCAAACCTCGAAGGTGTTGGCATAATTCCAAGGCATTTAGGACTTGTCCCCCTTTAAAAAGAGAGAGGAAGAAGAGTGAAAAGGGAGGGAAAAAACTTGTAATGAATTCCACACCTGCATAGCTGAAAGGTGTTTTATACATTAGAGTTCTCTGGAGTATTTCAGGTCTGGAGTTTATAATGTAACAACTAAAGCAGGCATTGTAGTAGCACTCATTATCTTAACAGATCTTTATCATCTGTAAATGACAGAGAATGTTTAATTTGAGGCATTTAGTAAAATAATGTCTGGAACAGTTACATTAAGTAGAGGGAAAGGAACCATGTTAGGGGTAATATTACATTTTGAAAGATGAAATAAGAAATAATTTTGTGAAAGCTTCCATTTCCAAGGAAAAACAACAAAAAAAAAATGTGGTTCTTGCAGTAAGAATTAATTTGTGCTGCTGATACAATAATAGAAGGATTTATCACCAAGTTTCTGGTTTTGGCTTCTAATAAGTCATTTGTGATTTTACTTCATCCACTAACTTCATTTTTTGAGTAAACGTTTTATAAAAAGAAAACCACTCCTGAAAACACTGAAGGAAGGAGGTAAGATAAGATTTCCTGAAGCAATGTTTATGTAAAAACTGAATATTAGTCATATTAAAACATCACCAGACACTCTAAAGTAATCCAGCTGGGGTCACTCTCTTAACAGCAATGGAAATGTTTGGGATCATTTACACTCATGTCCAGGGGAAGCACACTCCTTTATAAAACTATTTTTTAATCCAAGTAGTGGATCCCAATGACAGAAAATAAAGTTATCTGTTCCTGTGACTACATCATATCCCACTACAATTCCCATTTTTCACAATTTCTCTATCATCTAGAAAGAAACTATTACAACATTCTTGTTGGTGTAAAGCGATCACAGAGCTGCACCTACGCCATTAGAGTTGTGCTTATCCATAAAATAGACCACAGCCTTGGCTAGGTTAATTTTTTTGTAGCTAAAATTATTTACTTTTTGAAACTGTTAACTGATGTGTGAGAAAACCTGGGGACATCAGCATAGCTACTGTTGAATACCAGGTCACAGGGACTGAAGGAGTTAAAAGGTTCCGTTCATTCCTGAGTAGATAAACACGAAAAAAGAATAGTGGAATGTGAAATGGAGAAAAGTTGGAATTTAGGCTGAAAGGCAAAGTTTACAAATCAGAAATTCAGACAATTTAAATTAAAAATCTTAAAGGCAAACTATCAAAGAAATAGCAAAAGATCTGATACCCTCTCCATTCTACTTCTTAATTCTAATAATGCTATTGTATGAAGTTTGGTAAGCTGCCACATTACATGAACAAATATTATTATCTGTGAGTGCTTTTCTTCTAATTATTCTTCCAGATTACCTCACAATCCCATTTTGCCAGGCTGTGTTTCTTATAAAAAGACCTGTGTCACATGTACTCAGAAAACACATATCAGCGAAAAGCACTTCTTGGCTGTTACATAACATTAGGAGAATGAGGATAACGTGGAATATGTAGTCTAAATCTGAAAGTGGCTGGAGTAGTTTGTTGTTTAAATCCTTTCACAAAAATCTTTCTCAAGGGGAGTGTAGTAAGACTAATTCACAGGTCATAAGTCATACCTATGCTCCTCAGAAAAGTACATGCTGTGCATGCTGTAGTAGAGTGTGTCCTGCAGTGAGAAACAAATCTGTACCCCATCCTCCATAGATCCACCAGAACGACTTTCTGCTGCTTCACTTTGTATATCCAAGCTAAAGCAAGTGACTGTAGTAACCTGAAAATTCTCCTATATATGACACAGTCACTATGTTTTACCGGTTTTGTTTACTTGCCTTTAATTCATGGACATTCAGAAGTCATTGAGAAAAAAACACATACCAAACTTTTATTAACTTAGGACGAGAAATGAGCATCCAGCACATTGATGTGATACTGAAAAACTCATTTTATGTTTCTATCTTCCAGAAAAACTTTGGAGAAAATAATAGAAAGCAATCCAAAAAAGGGTCTCAGGAGCAATAACATGTAGACTGGCTCATAAAACACAGAGGGGATAAAAAAGATGGCTTTTTCATAAACGTGAAAAAAGAGCTGGCCCTTGGCAGAGAGATACAATTATTGACTGCAAGGAGATTATATGAATAAATACATACCTAAGGAAAATCCTCAGCAGAAGCAAAACCACTAAAGAAATGCCATTAATTGAAACTAAAAGTAAAATTCCACAATAGTATATTTGTCAGGATTGCTTCCAGACAGTAGTGCTGAATGGAAGTAGAAACTTGGATCAAAAGCGAGTGGAATTATTGGTCAGCCTTTTTTTTTTTTTTTTTTGTGATTAGGCACTTGCGCAACTCTCAGTAATGCCACCAAAGCCATCTGTATCTTGTCCCCACCCTTTGTCTTGTATCATTAGTTTAATCTATTTTTCCCTATTTTCATCTTTTCTTGAATAGCTTCTGGCCCTTTTAGAAGGACTGATACAAATGGGGATAGCTCTATATTTTTTCTGTGTAAGCTCTGGGCTCAATAGTTTCCAAGGTATGCAATCAGCCATACATGGTAGACACACCAGTTTTTGCTACTGCAGATACTTCCCAAACTGCTTTTCTCTCTAAGTTTATTTCTACATATCTCCTGATTACCATGTATAGATGATCTTGTCTGACAGTCATCAACTTATAGTACAGACCAAAATTAAAATTATTTTTCAGAATCAAAATGTCATGTTCAGTTACCTTGATTATTTTTTCTATAAGTATGGATGTTTTCCTCTTTCCTAGTGAAGTCTTGCAATATGCAGAAGCTCAGTTGCAATCTCCAAGGTAAGATGACAGATCAACTGATGATAAATTCTTCTTAAACAATTCACTTTCTCTCTGACACTATTCCAATTATCAACACTACTGTCCTTCTTACACCAAGAAAATAAGGCATTTTCCTAGAAGCTGATATAGTGAGATAAGTGTACTAGGAGAACTTTAAAAGCATGTCAAGTACAGAGTTTGTTTTTCCATCAAGTACTTATTATCCATTATCAGATTGATTCCTTTGTTCTTTAATAACTCAGAAAACATCATCTCAGGAGAGAGATGGGATGAAATTCACGGGGCAAGAGAAAGATCATTTGTGCAAGATCCTTGCTGACCTTGGGAGCTGATGCCAGAGGTGCTGGCTGCTGAAGACAGGCCTGCTCCATGCAGGCACCCATTGCCAGGATGGGTTATTCCGGGCACTTACTTGATTCATCAGCTGTTTGGGGTCTGGATGATCTCCATAGCCGTATGAGCTTTTTCAGGATTTGTCTCATTTAATACTCAGTAATTAGATATGATGACTTTGTCCAATGTTTCATGAAGTGAGGGAGTGTGAATTCAGAAGAGAGAAGAGAGTTGTATGAATGCTGAAACTTTCACCATGATCAACATTTGTTTCCTGAGGAAAAGAATCCTTGCAACCTATTCAACTTCCTTTTGTGGCTTTTTAGTCCATAAGTGCTTCTTCTATTGGTGGAAATCTAAAGGCACAACAGTTGAAGTGATAATATTCAAAAAAACCCCAAAAGCAACAACAAAAACCATGCCAGTTTGGCTCTAGAGTAAAAAACAGGCTTGAGCTGTGACAGAGGTGTAGCGTAAAAATATTTTGTGAATATTTCACCAGAGCACATGCTTAGATTTTTTTTCATAATTTTGTGGGGCAAAGGAATCTAAGCCTGCATATGTTCTGAGCTGTCACTATTCTCTTCACCATGACGAGAAGTCACATTTCTATTTTTTCCTTGCAATATTGTGGGACAATATTGTATTGTATTGTATTGTACTGTACACAAATAGCAAGTGTATATGGTCTAGGTGAAACCAGATATAGAACTTAAAGCCCAAATGAGTACATGTAAGTTGTGTCAGCAGTATTTTCAATCACATGAATCAATTAGGCAGCTGGCTGCATCTTTATAGGTAATAGCATTAAAATGCTTAGATTTCTGAACAATTAATAACTTATTTAAGAGCATTTACAGTTTGTAGCTCCACTTTAGGCTGTTAACTTCGAAAATGACCTTTCAATCAATATGATTGATTTCAATTGTATTATTGTATTAATACAGATGATGTCACATTCTGGAAGTTTCTACCGTAACACAACTGTGGCCTGTGAAATATGTTCCAGTGGAAGATTGGCAACTTAAGGTTAGCAAGTCTAAGTATATAATAATGAAATCTTTTAACATATTAATAACAATTCGATTATACAGAGACTTCCTAAGCAGAAAAAAAAAAAAAAAAAAATCAGTCTCTTGTGTAGCACTGAATGACACAATACAGAAACAGGAACTCCTCCCTAAAAAGTAATCCAGGCCTTGGTGTTCTTGTCTCTCACTTTTAAGTAATTTCTTTAACTGAGGAGTGTCTGTGCCTGGTACTGATAAGTAGCCTTTATGACTTACAACATTAAATACTGAAATAATGTATCCTAAATTAAATATCCTTTCTCAGCACCGCTGCCTGGTAATTTTTCTTCTCCTGTTTTATAAGACATTGCTATTTAGCCAATAAGAAATATTATACGTTAGTGTTTTTCCCACCCTGATAGCTTTGAGATGTAACAAGAGAAAGCAGCCTGGGATTTACAGACCTGTTACTGGTAACTCATTGAGCGTGGGAATATCAAGCTACACTGATGCCCATAGTGCCCACCTTCCGGTCTGAGCTCCTTTTCCTTCTAACTTATTTATAAATGGAAATATTTTCACATAGTTTATGCCAAATCATTCATTATCAGAAAATAAATTATTTCACCACTTACTAAATCCTATAATTTTAGGGTTGTGCAGTTTATTTTAATTAAGGTTTTTACCAACTTCCTGGTTTTTCTGTGGAAACAGCTTGGCTGAATTGCTTCTAGACACTGTTGTTTGTAAGAATTGCTTTATACAAAGAACAGAAAAACACTGCATCTCATTAAACCTTCTCATAGTACTCCCTTCTTCAAGGAGAGGGGAAGGTGATGACACACCTCTGTACAAACGAACATAATCAAAGTGGAAAGTGTTTTGACAAAAGATTCCACTTTATTTTGCCGACGACACCAAGCTGTGTGGTTCGGTTGATACGCTGGAGGGAAGGGATGCCATCCAGAGGGACCTTGACACGCTTGTGAGGTGGGCCGATGCCAACCTTGTGAAGTTTAACCAAGCCAAGTGCAAGGTCCTACACCTGGGTCGGGGCAACCCCAGGCACTGCTACAGGCTGGGCAGAGAAGAGATTCAGAGCAGCCCTGCAGAAAAGGACTTGGGGGTGTTGGTTGACGAGAAGCTTAACATGAGCCGGCAGTGTGCACTTGCAGCCCAGAAAGCCAACCGCATCCTGGGCTGCATCAAAAGAAGCGTGACCAGCAGGTCGAAGGAGGTGATCCTGCCCCTCTACTCTGCTCTTGTGAGACCCCACTTGGAGTACTGCATACAGTTCTGGTGTCCTCAACATAAAAAGGACATGGAGCTGTTGGAGCGAGTCCAGAGGAGGACTACGAGGATGATAAGAGGGCTGGAGCACCTCCCGTGTGAAGACAGGCTGAGAGAGTTGGGGCTGTTCAGCCTGGAGAAGAGAAGGCTGCGTGGTGACCTCATAGCAGCCTTCCAGTATCTGAAGGGGGTCTACAAGGATGCTGGGGAGGGACTCTTCCTTAGGGACTGTAGTGGTAGGACAAGGGGTAATGGCTTCAAACTTAAACAGAGGAAGTTTAGATTAGATATAAGGAAGAAGTTCTTTACAGTGAGGGTGGTGAAGCACTGGAATGGGTTGCCCAGGGAGGTTGTGGATGCTCCATCCCTGGCGGTGTTCAAGGCCAGGTTGGACAGAGCCTTGAGCCACGTGGTTTAGGGCAAGGTCTCCCTGCCCATGGCAGGGGGGTTGGAACTAGATGATCTTAAGGTCCTTTCCAACCCTTACGATTCTATGATTCTATGATTCTATGATTCTATGATTTAATTGCAAAACAAATTTCATACCTTCTTGATTCTGAAAAAAAAAACCCAAACCCAAAACAAAACCCAACCTTATTTTACTGGAAATCACAAACTGGTGGCAATTTCAATGGGAATGCAACTATTTCAAAACTTCACACATATCCCTAAGTTTACAAGGAGAGACACAGAATGTGCCTTCTGATACATGTGAAATTTGGAGTGGGGGAAGAGGGCTGTCAGCAGGAGTGATGGTCTACTCCTGTGGAGGTGGCTGCAAGTAGCAAACACATCAGTTTATTTAGTCCAGAAACTTCCTTCTTGTTTGTATACTACCTGAATGGAGCAGGATCCTGATTCTGTGAATAACCTCTAGTTACAACGCTAATAAAAGCAGCAGTAGGCTGGATAATTACAGGACCAACTATCCTGGAAGACACATTCAGAAATCAAAATGATAATGAATATAGGTCCAAAGTTAACAAGTTGAAATTTAGCATGGACAAGAATACAATAATTGACAAAAAGGATAAATCAAAAAAAGAAATTGTGGAATATCTGAGTAGTTAGCCATATATAAGCAAACATTATGTGGTTTGCTCACTACAAGGCACAAAAAGATAATTCTGTGGGAAAGTCATCCCTTATCCCAAAAGCCATCCCTTAAGGGATATAAAGATATATCCCTTAGATCCTAAGATAATTGATCCTATCAGAATATCTTATGTAGAATATTCAGAAAAAATTACTTGGCTTCAATCTAGTTCTACTTGTAGCAGTCAAACCAGTAGCACCAGCTATTAAAATTAATTAGAAGGAGATTGTTAGTAGACATTAATACCACAAGAGACACATCATCATTTGTCTCTGCCATAAACTTTCATCTTCTCACTAGAAAATCCTAAAAGATTATGACTGATTACTGATTAAATTAGGTGACTCTGTCATATGTAGGACATGATGACCTCTTGAGGCCCATTCCAACCTTACACTTCACTGATGTTAGGGTATCTTAGTTCCAAGTGAGACTCTGTAAGACCCTATGTCATGATAAACTTATTTTCTAGATTTTGGAAAAGAAGTTAATAGGTTCTTGAGATATTAGCCAGGTATATGATAAGAAAACCAGATGTTAGTTAGGTTAAATATTTCTGGAAAAGTAACTGAGGGAGAGACGAAGGCAGCCTTTGATGTTTGTCAAGGAAGCAATATGTTCCAGTTATCTCAGCAAGTCAATCACGCTTCATACATCAGAAGGTATAAGTTCCTTAAAGGGTCCTGCCAATCTAAAAGAGTGGAAAATTCCTTTCTCAAGCAGGAGAGAAATGTATGTCTGACACGCACCCACAGTTGGTAGAGTCTATCTATCATCTCAGAGCACAGACATGGCCAAGGCTGATATGTGACTCAGAGAAAACCAGGGGAAAAATCCAATCCAGGAGATGAAACTGTCCATCGGAGACAAATCCTTCCTGACCTCTATAAATTATTAAATAAAACCCTGAAGTATGAAATGTGATTAAGTTCATCATCATAATACAGAACTGCAACTGTTATAGTGATGTTACCCTTTTCTTTGAGTAAAAATTATGTAAGAAATTAAATATTGGTTAGCACTATTTAACCCAATTATGATTTCCAGTGTTAGTTCAGATATAAATACTGGTTTCAAAACTAGTCCAATTGTAAACTATATTTGAACATAACTTCCATCAGTCCATATTTAAGAAAAGTGGCATTTTTTTTCTCAGTATGAAAAAGGAAGAAAAGGAATGAGATTGCTGTGAATTTGGTCCTCTTACCTATGCACTTTCTAAGCAGTGACAGTAAAAATGTTGATTTATGTTCTGCACATCACATCACTACACTTTATCTAAGGACTATAGAGTATATTTACCTAAAACAAATTCTTGCATAAATTAATCTAGTCCTTAGCCAACATGATTTTCCGAGTTTCTTTACAAATCTGACTGCTCCTGCAAAGCATTAGACTTTTTTTTTTCCCTTCTGCAATTCTTAGAGTGGCAATAAGGAAGGTAAAAGACCTTCTGATATATGAAAATAAAATGCCTAGTATTGATTAATGATAAAATTTTACAATTTTTTAAAAATTGATCAAGAGTAAGGCAAAGTCTTTTTGAGATCTCTCATGCCTTTTGAGATCTATTAGCCTTTTGAGAATCTATCACGCATGGCTTTTAAACTGAGGAATGCTATTCAAACATATTTGAAGTTATTGTCTAGCTGGCAATAAGAAGTTCCCTTAGCTGTTACTTTGTTGCAAGGTCATTAAACTCCTTTGTAACTTGGCCTGGTTTCTCTTTAGTTAGGGGATAAGCTGCTAGATGGAAATGAGCAGCACTTCTATTAACAGAGTAAGTGCTTAGCTCCAAGTCCTCAAAGGTTTTTAATGCATCCAATCAGCATGGAAGCAACTACTCTGCATAACCCGTTCAACCTTCGGGAAATATCTGTTCACTCTACCAAATGCTTAACTCCATCATTAGTCCAATCATACTCTCATGTACGATTACATCTGTCTACAGGCATAAATACTCCGGTATATGCCCTTTATCCTCATGTGGTTCACCTCTTCACAGATAAGCGCCAGCATTTTTTTCAAGTACTGAAGACGTGGTTTGGTACTGAATGTAAAGGAAGAATGATATTAAATAAAATATCAATAAGTGAAAACATACTGTACATTTTATGGTAGGTATATAACATGATAATGTAACCATGTAATTGATTTCATATGGATTTTATATTTTTTATGCTTTAAGATGATCTTCAGAAAAACAAAGAAGGAATTTTTCTCCTGTTCATTAGTGCCTCCTTCATTCCCAGAATGCTTAGGTGCATTGTTGAAGCCTCTAGACTTCCTCTGCACATCAAACATTGATCATTGCCAAAGGAAAGAGACCTGGTTGACTAAGAATCAGATCTGTTGCACATTCCTTAGTTCTAAAAGATTTGGAGTATCTTGCCTTTACTGGAAAAGGGAATAGTATTTTATCAGAAATCTGGCCTGAACTATACCTTACAATCCCATTATTGTCATCTTGTTCTTACCAAGGTCCAAATTTAGCCAAATTGGGGTTAAAAAGCATGAAATGAAATTCTCAGTAATTCTTTTACATATTAATGTTAATATGTGGATTAAATGATAATGTTAATTAAGCGTTTATTCTAGTTAGATTTTAATTGTTGTTAAGTCCAGAAATTTCATTCAGAATGTTTTAACACTTTAGCATGATCTTTAAAAAGTTTTCAAAGTAGTTCTCTGATGGTGAATGAGGTTCCTGTCTGCTGAATGGCCCTGCATTCCCATTATCCACACAGATAGATTTTCTCAGTTCCTCTTGGATCACTTCCCGGATTAGTAGATGGCACATTACCATACCAAGCCTGTTTGAGCCCATTTTAACAAAAACTAGAGATTTTACTTCAGCCAGGATTGTTTGCCTGTATGATGTGCGGCAGGGAGGTTTAAACCACAGAATTAAATCACGTATTTTTAAAAAACATTTTGACTTGATACTCTTCCACAGAACCAATTTCTTCAGTTTGTTTTGATCTGCTTTTAACACAAAAAGCTACAAATGCAGGACACTGCTATACATAATGCTTTCTGTGTTCAGGCTTCTAAAAGAAAAACCAGTGACTAAAGAGCTGTGAGGAGGAAAATCATAGTAACAAAGTAGGAAAAAATTATGTGGCCTTCAAAACGCCAGAGTCAGTGAAATCTTGTCCTCCAAATAAGAACTAGTTCAGCAGTCTGAGCAAGAGTCAGAATGTCTGGCTAATGACCTCGTACTCTCATCTTGGGAGATTTTCACAAATCAGGATCAGAATTGGCTTGTCCTCCAGCAAAATCCGGCCATCTCTTATTTCATTGGTGAAAACAAGCTTTGATAGGTAATCCTAAAATGACCATACAATATTTTTTCCATAATAATGTTCTGGATTGTTGAATCACATATTTTGGGTAGTCGCAATGCCCATGGGAGAAGGGACAAATAGCCCTGTCCAAAACCTTTAGTAAGTTCAGTAAACAATGCTTGTATGTCACAGCTAAACCTAATCTCTCAGTTTAGGTGAGGGCTTATATTCCTCAGAGATCACACAGATACACCCATAGTATTTTGTTTAGGCATAAACATAATTCAACACACATAAGCCTTTTGTCTTAAATAATTTATTTCCATAAGAAGCAGGATAAAACAACTCTTCACAAGATGCACGTGTGCCATATAGCTTTTAAAACACTTTTATTATGAGGCTTGAAGGTTTGCTTTTGTTTGCTGTATGGGTACATCTGTAGCTATGTGCCCTTTTAAAATGTGCTATGGCTAATAATAGTCAATTTCTTATTGCTACACAGCCAGCATGACACTGACCACAAGTGATTTCTCACAGATTCTGGAAAGAACTGTTCTGATACAATCAGAGTGACTCAAAAGGCTTTTGTATTTTGAAAACAAAGTTTTAAAGCAAACCAAATAAAAATGGTAAAATTTAAATTATCTTCCTAATGTTTTTACATGTTTTGCTTTTTCTTTAGGGTCCAGCTTATGCCTCCTCCTTTTTTTTTAAAAAAAGTATAACGATTTCATATTTGTGTTATGAATTAGACTGGAAGAACTTCTTTAAATGCACTTTTCCCAATTTTTCATAGTAGACTAACAATTCCATTTAAAGTATTGATTAACTTGGAGACAGATATGTAATGCAAGCCACAAGATTGATTGGTGTATTCAGCCAATATATTTCTTTATTTCAACAATTCCAGGAAAATATAAAGGCTTCCTTAATAAGTATTTCACACTTTCTATTTGGTTTATTTTGTTTGTTTGGTTTTTGGTTTGTTTTTTTTTAATGCATCTGCGTGATGTGATACCAGGTGCTAACTAGTTTATGACTTAAAACTTGTAATTTTTTGACACTGTCAGAATTTTTTTTTTGTGTATATTAAAAGGAAATGTTGGTTACTGGTAGACAAGATAATTCTGTGCCAGAAAAAGATACATGCATATTTACTACTGGAGAGTCTTCAGCTTCCCATTAACTTCAGGCAAAAGCCTAAGAACCCCTGAGATTATATTAATACATTACAATCTTAATGTTCATTATTCACTGTGGAAATTTATGACATCACTGCTCAGACCTTTTCTGAAGGTTTCTGGCATGAGAGCATTGCGCATGTGAGTTAGTATTCAGTGATGTAGGCTAGATGGCTATTTTTGCTTGTTTTCTTCAACATACTGAGTTCACACCTTCCCAGCTCTCTACGTTCCCAAGACAGAAGTGCCATTTCTAAACCCAGTGATTGCAGTGCTGCACTCCAGTCACTTTTAAGGATCAGATCATCTGTAACAGTTAGCTCTTCTTGGAATGGCTAGAACTGTCCCTTTTGGCAGACACTGTGATTTTCCTTTTGGCCAACAAGCATTAGGATTTTCAGCATAGATTGTTAGATCAAGGAAGTAATGATTCAATATGTATCACTGTTTCATTTGTGTCAAAACTCAGTATGCTTTGGAATATAGGTTTCTTCTCTGGAGAAATAAAATAGATGTATCTATCTTTACCAGTTCAAGAGGAAATGGCATATTTAATAAAGCAGATGACCACATTTGACTTACCATGTTGGCCACATTTCATTTTTGGCAAGGCATTTGAATAATATATTTTTTATTACAGTTGAGTATAATACTCTTGTTCGCTTCTCTTCAATATCCTTCTCCACTTCTGCCAAATGGCAATGAGGAAAATAGCATATAGAATCACACAGTACAATATGAAATAATGATTGCAAATTCCTGACTCTGCAATTGTGTATTTTGTAAAAATTAAGTAGCCAACTGTTGCCGAACATTCTGAACTCCTCAAATGAAAGGAACTGCGTGTAAAATAAAGTACACATATCCTAGGATCTGGAGTGAATTGGGTGGTAGAATTCCCAAGCTACTCCTCGTCATATTTGAAAACTCATGGCAGTAACGAAAAGACCCCAGTGGCTAGAAAAAGGGAAATATCACTTCCATTTTTAAAAAGGGTCAAAAAGGAGGACCCTGGGGACTCTTGATCAGTCAGCCTCACCTCTTTGCCCACTAAGATCATGTAACACATCCTTCTGGAAGACATATTTAAACATAGGGAAGACAGTAAGGTGATTAGAGACAGGCAACTTGGCTCCCGCAAAAGCAAATTGTGCCTTGGGGCAAAACAAGGGGCAAAGATTTTAAACTAGAAGAGGGTAGATTTAGATTGGATATAAAAAAGAAATTTTTTTTATGATGAGGGCAGTGAGGTGCTGGCACAAGTTGCCCAGAGAAGTTGTAGATGTCACATCCCTGGCAGTGTTCAAGGCCAGGTTGGATGAGCTTTGAGCAATCTAAGATGTGTCACTGTCCGTAGCAGGAGGCTTGGACTAGATGATCTTTGAATCCAAAATCCTTTCCAATGCAAAACAATCTGTGACTTCATGATTCTATGATAAACATGAAGTAGCTTAGTTATTAATCACTATTTTTCAAGCCAAAGTTCTCATTTGTCCCTATCTGCATCTCTAGGGATCTATTCTACTTTTTAATGAATATTTTTTGACCTTATTAATTTCTTGAACCTTGTTATGCAGTCTTTTCAAGTTTATTACCCTATTCATAATGCAGAAGTTCTTAGCAGAAGTGCTCATTAGATTTAAGTTCTCTGTAAGATAAATAATATAAACTTTGCTCAAAATTTGCTTATGTATATCACATGTATATGTAAATGAAAGTATTTTAGATATTCCATATACTCCGATAATGTTTTAAACCTGGAGAAGCAAAATACATCACAGCAAACTTAAACTAGTTTATATGAGACTGGGAGAGGTTCCAACAGATCAGCCAAATATTTTGGATTTATTTTTGCAAATATATGTAAAAGCAGAATATGGCTTGTTTCTGGTTTTTATATAAATTAATCAAAAATTTCCTATGTTATCATGATTTTGGTGTCTTAGGATACATATCTAATCCTTATTTTGTCTTTTACATGATCGTACCTAGTAACCAACACTAAAGGTATCAAAGACTGTTTCTTCACACTGTGCTTAAGGTTGTTTAAGATTCTTTTTAAATCAGTTATCTGCTTTTCTAATGTTTCCAAATAAGAGATTCTTCCTGGATGTTTGATTCTAAAAGTGGTTGAGCATACCATTTTCTAATCATACAAGTATATGAGATTTTAAAGTTCATGTAATTTGAAGGCATTTATCTATGTGAATAAAATATATTGTTGAGCTAATTAAAAAAAATCAAGTCTCCGTAATCCTTGTACTACTTGAATATTAATAATATCTTGCCAGTTAAATAAAGATTATGCTCCCTTCCTGCTCCAACAATGAGAACTGACAGTGAGAGATTATCACATCACAGAACAACCTGCCCTTCTGCTGAGCACCTCAGATGATGGGCAAAAGAGTTTTGGAAGAGAGTTACACTGATGATATGTATATACCAGATTTATTTGTGCTTTTAAATACTTTTTTTCCTGTCCTTTTAACTTTAGAGAATTGACCCACTTAGATGTGTGGTGGGTTGACCTCGGATGGATGCCAGGTGCCTACTGAGCCTCTCTATTGCTCCCCTCATCAGCAGGACAAGGGAGAGAAAATAAGATGGAAAAGACCTCAGAAGTCAAGATAAAGGGAGTTTAATAAAGCAAAAGCAAACGTTGTACATGGAAGTAAATGAAAACAAAAGATGTTATTCTCTTCCCATTTGGCAGGCTATGTACAGCCACATACTGGGAAGCACGACTTCTGTACGTACAGCAGTTGCTCTGGAAGACAAATGTAAATAACAAATCCCCTGCTCCTTTCCCCCTATTCTCTTAGTTTTTATTGCTGAGCAGACATCATGTGATATGGAATACCCCTTTGGTAGCTTGGGTCAGCTGTCCTGACTATGTGCCCTCCTAAGACCTTGCCTACTCCCAGCCTACTGGTGAGGGGAAATGTTCGACAGACAGCCTTGACGCTGTGTGAGCACTGCTCAGCAGTAGCCAAAACACTGGTGTGTTATCAATTCCTTGCTAGCTACCAAAACACATCACTATGAGGGCCACTGTGGGGAAAATTAACTCCATCTCAGCCAGACCCAATGCAATGTGAAAGATTAATTTGACCTCATAAGTTGAAAGTCTACAGACATTCAGAGAAATAGGTTCATGCGACGGCCAACAAAATGGGGTGAAAAACAAGGTCCTGTCCCTACTCTATAATAATACACATTTCAGAACTCTCAAGAAAATAAAAGAATATCTTGCATTATTTTCTTGATACACTAAGCTCAAAATAAAAGCAGTTTTCTCTTCATCAACTATAATTCAAGAAACTGAAGACCAGAATAAACTATTTTCTTCCTCTAGTGGAAGAATTACAGACTCTGAAAGAACACCTTTTCTTACCTTTTCTAACTTTAGATTCTTTCTCTTCCTTTTTTTAGCCAACATCAACTCCTTTTCCCCTTAGTATCATTCAGAAGTGGAGAATAGAAGAACACCTTGAGAGTGAATCAAATTACCTGACATTTTTTAACTTCTATTTAGTACTTCATGCAGGCATTTATTTTATTTCCTCCTGACAATTATCAGGAAAAAAGCTAAGAAAAGGTTTGACATGAAGAATTTAAAAAGAATCAGGACACTATATTGTCTGATATTCTTCCAACATTCGCTCCGTGGTCATTTTCCTCTTTCACATCTGTTGAGGCACATCTGAAATGCAGACTTCTAGCTATCGTTTTTCACTACTTACATATGTTAAACATTCTTACTGGGGGCACTTTATTCTTCACTTTGTTCTTTTAAGCTATCAGTATTCTTTTGGTGGTTAAGTATGCACTTCTTTGTCCTCAGCTGCTCAAATGCCTTCCAGGTTGGCAGTCATCCTACTAAGGATAATAGTAAAATGATATAGTGAACAGTACTAGCACACAGTCCTTCAGAAGGTCCTTGAAAGGCACAAATTAAAGATCTTTTATACATTTTTTTTAAAAATGTTCAATTTGCTATGCAGTTATAATTCTACTGAAATATTACCCTTTATTTCTCAACAAGCTGAGCTGGCAGTCTGTATCCTACATTGAGGCTAGATTATTTTACACCTCCCTTTCTATGTTGTCAACCTGAGCTAATTGAAATGTTTATAAAGTGCTGATACTGAAATATTGCATCTTAACAGTGTGATAGTTCTTTAATGAGCCCTCTATTTTATTAATAAAATGATTTATAGAAATATTTAATCTCACTGATTTACCATTAACATTAATGAGTCTAGTTATTAACTACGTTATTTCAGAATGCCACAAAAATACAAACTCTGTAAAACATGCAATGTCTTGTACTGTTATTTTGTATTTAGAGGGAATCAATGGTGTTGAAATATCACAGATTTTCCTTAGTGAAATAGTTATTCATCAGCATAGAAGCAGATAAGTCTTTTCCATAATTTCCCTGTCATTATTATCAGATTTTATCCAAATAATTTAGCACAAGGCCAATCACAAAAGTAATCCCAGAGACTGAAAATAGAATGCATAACCAGTCAGCAGAAATAAAAGTATTTCCACTGTCCTTGGCTATTAAGCAAAGACTGCTTGATTATCGACTGTTATTAAGAATCTGATTCCTCATTATCTCTAATCTAATTTCTTGAGAGAAATCATTTTCTTACACGTTTTAGGATATTACAAGACATTTTAAAATAATACAACCATCACTCCTCTTTATATGTACCTTCACATTGTTGTGCAAATTAAATGCTACTAGTTAGTTTTCATTCAGTCTCGTGTATTAGGAAGTGCATAAAATGATCACTTTATCTTGGGAGTAACTTTCTGTCATTCAGTAAAGAAGCTGAAAAAGTGACTTTCAGAGTTCTGAAAGGTACCAGAAATGTGGGAAATTTTCATATAATAAAGGCAATCAATTTTCAATGAAAATGTTTGCTTCTGTTTTTTTCCTTTTTAAACAAAACAATAGAATGAAGCCTTTCCACAAAACCCACTAGAATCTCTAGAAATTTGGTTTCATATGTATTTGCTGGAAGGTTAACCAAGGCCTCCCTAGATGTCTCTGAGGGACACTAGACCTTCTGAGAGATGTCATGGACCTTCTGAGAGATGTCATAGACAAGGGTGTATGTGACATATCTTATTTAAGTCTCAAATAACCAGAGTATTCAGTGGGTTTGTAGGCTATTTCTGTTGTTTTAGGTTCATTTGGCAGTTTGCCCAGTTTTTTCTGTTTTTAGGGTCTCACTTCTCCTGGAAGAGTGAAGTGGTGCCATCACATCTGTGATTAGCAGAGGGCATTCATGTAGGAGTACCTGCAGGCAGGGGCTTTTGTCTTCTAGAGGAAGATTCAATTACATAGAGAATAACATATGCATTATTGTAAAAATCTGTTATTTAAAATGGTGGTTTAGACCATAATTTTTATAGGAAAAAGGACTTATGGAAGAGTCTTTTTTTTTTTTTTTTTCTGGAGCAAGTTTTCTCTGACTAGGCAGATGTACACGTATTGATTTCACCAGAACATAATTTACACTGTCTAGTGCCAATGGGAGGAAATAGCAGGGGGCATAAAAGCTCCCCTTTCTGCAGCATGGATAGTTGTCTGATCTGAACTGTGTCTTCATGTGCAGAATTAACTTTTTACACTGATCTGAAGTACATCCAGGCAATCAGGCTATATTCTGTATTTATTCTCTATTGCTGCATTCTAAATTGCTGCATCTTTTTTTCCTGTACTTTGAGGGCTTTCTGGCTGGTCTAAGGATGACAGGATGCTGCCTGTACTTCCGTTATTATTATCTTATTTCTTTTATTATTGATCTTGCTTCTACTGCTACAATATTGTAATTTCAGAGAAAAAGTGTTAACTCTACTTGTTTAGTTTATTATATTTAAACACAAAGCAAGAAAACAAAAAAGGTATGTAGAAGCTTAGGAACATGCAAATAGAGGGCAAAAACTCTCAGAAATAAATATTTTCCAGACAATATTAGCTTATTAAATCAGGCCATAGTTGCTGTTTTTTAACCCTAGCTGCTTCCTTGATGTTTTCTGTGAGGAGAAGAGGCCATTATCCTTCCCAATAAAAGACAGAACTGAAGGGAAAGCTGGTGACTTTACTTAATTTTGATACACTCTATATGAGTGAGTGTGTGTGGATGTGTGTGGATGTCGATGATGAGGCGCTTTCATTTTTACGAGTGTGCTCTGTACCATTTGTGTATTTAAATAAAGTTGTTCGGACTATATGATACTTCAGCCTTAAGCTGTTGAAAATGAGATTCCAAAGTATTCAGCAGCACAAAATGGCATAAAAAGAGCTTTGCCACTATTTATCTCTGCTTGCCAGCTTGTAATGTTGATGTATGATATGTCATAATAAAGCACTGAAATGAATACAGCTACACAAAAAAATAAAGCCACATGGCCACAGACACTGCAATACTTCCGATTCCTCCCTGTCTCCCACCTCCACTCCCCCCCACACACTCATAAGACACACATGCTCACATAACACACTTGATAACAGTGATCCTGTTACAAATATGCTGTTTGACAGCATACAGATATGATATACACCAGAGTCTTCCAAATAATTACAAAGAAAATGGCAAAAGCTGTTTTATATATATCCCAAAGTCATATTTTCCGTTGACCTTAGTTAACGTGATAAGGCTCAACAACTTACGAAATCCAGGTCTATAATTGATTTTCCCCTTCCTTACAGTTTCATCACCTTTAAAATGCCTTTTAAATTCTTTATATATATATGTATATATATACACATATGTATGTATATATACATGTATGTGTATGTTCATATATCTGTTTCTTAACATAGAAAAATGCATGAACTTGGCTTTTTTCCCTCCCTTACTTATTTGATATGAATAAATATACAGAATACATAAATAAATATAATAAACAAAGCAAGACACTCCATCTGATAAATTTAAACAAAATTAATGTTTATTTTGGGAAATCCATTCACAATAAATCACTAAACCACAAGTTTTTACAGCATTTGTGAGAGAAGACAGTATGCCTGACTATTTCATGCTTGTTACAAGAAACTTCTCTGCAAAAAATGAATTTAATTAAAAAAAAAAAAAAAAAAAAAAAAGAATCTTACCAGACTTGTTAAAAAGAATATCAATAAACAAAATTCCCATGTTAAATAACTTTCCCCATTAGCTCTTGACCTGGCAGCAAATTTCTGTGACAATCCCACTGTGGAAACAACATTAAAGTATGTGACTACTAGTGTAAATAAAACATGTGACACTTTTATAAAGTAATGAAAAAAGTACAGTTTAAAATCTATTTATTTTAGCTTAGGAGTGGTTTCCCACCAGTTTTCAATATTTTACTTGCACTAGGTCGGATATTCTCTGAATTTTGGTGGAGCCAAGTCCATATGAATGTCTGTTCCATAACCTGAACTTTGTCCCTCCACCAGTCCAAAGTTAACAGTTTTACAGAGAATTTATTTTCAAAACAAATTTAGTTGCCTGGGTGTAATAGAAGTTTCTTTTTTTTTTTTTTCTTACTGGCACATGAGATTGTTTTTTCACCACATGAGTAGATTTTCCTTCATTTCCACTTTTAATTTTTTATCTTTATTCTTTTTCTGTTTCAGGCTTTAAAGATGCCCATTCTACATAGTGCCCAGCTTTGTTTGCAAGGTTATTATTCTATTGCAAGCATTTCCTTACATTAAAATTAACAATACTATTTCTGCTTACCTAATAAACAAAAATGTAGCAAAGAGAATAGTCACAATTACCCAGATGTCTCTCCTTAATGTATTATGTGGAAGGCAACCGACTATTATAATTATATGCAAACATTAAATCATGTAAACTACACATGTATGTGCACACACATGCACAGAAATGACATATACTTGGTAACTGGTTATAAGCATACAAAAGAAGAATAGACAACCAGAGGAATAGATGGTTTCTAAATGTCTAGTCCATTGTTTGAAAGCAAAAATGGAACGTTTTGGTGTGAGTGACCTATCTCTACTAGAGAGCACTAGAAAAAGAAAATGCCCTGAAGGCATTTTGCGATTTGTTTCATTAGCCTGTGAATTTTTTAAAGGTTACGTAGTCTTTAGACATTCAGTGAAACACTGCTAAGATGCTTTTTGCCATGATGTCTCTGTGAGGATATGGATTTCAACACATTTCAAGATACATTTTGATACTACATGTTGAAATTGTTACCTCCTGTCATGCCAAAATATTATCAAGTAAAGCAACCGACTCACACAGGAGAAGGCATTACACTGGTCATCCTCAATCCAGAATTGCATCTCCTCTTCTCACTGCATCTCTCTAAGGTGACCAATCCCCCACTGATCTTAGGTGCTGATTATGGCAGCCATTGTATGCTGTTGCTATGGCCACAGATACTGTGTTCCAAATCCACAGATTTTGCTTTTCCTAGTATTTTCTACATGTCTTATGCTTTAATTTTAAAAGGAAAGCAAATTCTCTGAACTGACCTTGTATTTAGTTTGTGAAAAAGTATAAGTGACAATGCAGATAAAACGTGTATTTTATTACCTCTTAGCCTTTTAATCTCTCTTAAAAGGTATTTTATTATATCTTAACATATGTATGAACAGGCCCAACACATTGACATTGCAACAGTCTTTTCTACATTAGAACTTTAACACAGGTTAACAAAGGTCCTAAAAAGCATGATCAACCAACCAAAGTTCCTGGTTTAGCAGAGCAAGAGAGTTAAATGTCATGAGAAAGTGAGACCTGAAGGTTCCGTATGCTCTATTCTTTGCCATGAATCAAGGAAATGGAAATATCTTTTACAATATTTCTTAAGATCCATCTTAAAATTAGCTAGATTTCTGTTAGATGCTAGCTAAATTATGCATAGAGGCAAGTTTCTTTGTAATTTAAATCCTCTAAAAATTTAAGATTTTTTCTTAATATACACCCCATGCATCCATTCTTATACCAGCTCACAGATTCATTTGTGCAAAATATATATTTGTGGCGATTCACATCTAGGCCAAACTCAGCTCATATCATTATATGGTTAGACAACTAAAGTCAAACTTTTCTTGTTTCTTTTCTTAAAAAGGTTTTTTCTCTCCCACAGAAAAGCCTAACCCTAGTAGCCCTTCTCTGCATCTGCCCTAAGCCAAATGTAATCAATCTTTCTTCATTGCGGGTCAGCAGAGATATATTTTCTATATCACACAAGTTCTGAAAATTTCTTCTCTCAGGAAATGCGTACTCCTCCAACTCTCAGAGAAACAGTTACCTCACTGTCTTAATGTAAAATGTTAGTCCTTTTCATCCATCTCCAGCTGAATGGACCTGGGAGGTGTGAATGTCTCGTTCAACCAAACTGAAAACTATAGTGTTAGAAAATGAAAATTGACTGGTGGTTTTACAAGACGAGGCTGTCAGTGCTGTTTAATTGAAACTAGACCATAAAATGGAATATGTTAAGACAATGCTTTTTGTAACTAGAGGGGTCATTATAAAATGTGCAGCATGTCACAGATTTCATAGACAACTGTTCCATCGTCTACCAAGTAGCCAACGAGTCTGCACGATGGAATTTAGTCCTGTGATAATTTGAGATCGAGCAAAAAGAAAAAAAAAAAAAACCACGACCTTAAGATGTCTGACATTAGAATGGGATGAAGTGTGGTAAAAAAACTGTAGGGAAAAAAAATCAAATTCCTTTTAGAACGTCTTTAAAAAAAAATATTATCTATTTCTTCATATCAAGCAGCTGCCATTTTCTCTGAAAAATCAGCTGTTGCCATTCTAACGTCTTTTTTGTCTCTGTTGAGGACTTGCAAACATCACTGCAGAGCAGTGTAAAAGCAAGATCTCCAATCTATGGTCAGTGGTGCGGACACATGCATGGAAAATTTGAATCTCATCCATTGTAGATGGATTTATTTGAATGGATAGTTTGAAAATGCCTTTTATATATAATGTGCTAAATCTTAAAGTTTCTAATCTTTAAAACCTCATGTTAAAGTGGTAACAGGACCAAATTTAGATTAGATGTAAGAAAAAGACTAAGTATATAGTGAAGAAATCTTTTTAGAAATTCCAACGTAAAATTTGCTGACATAGAAACAGTTGGAAAATTCAAGGTCCTCTAGATCCTTAAATGAGTTAATTTTAATAAGAACGACTGCCCAGTTCTGGTAATGTTAAAATCAATAGATTCACTGATCCTAACTGCAGCATGATAAGGACAAGTAATACTTATGAACTCCAAGAACTCACATGTGGTATTAGTAAATGCACAGAATGGTATTTGACCTTAAACAATCAGTGAATGAAAGCACATAATAAAGTTGTTCATAATAGAGATTTCAGAGTGACTGATAAAGTGATTACTTTAATTTTCCTGAGAGAAAAAATATGCTGACTTAAAGCAGTTCCATACATAATCATTATTTATTCTTTATCAAAAATTTTCCAATATTAGATGGCCTGTGTCATTTGTCATGTGGAAAATGGACTAATAACAATGAAATTATTAGTAAGAAAAGGTGATAACATAAGAGATTTTTGTAAATGTAGCAGGTTAGGGATTTCTCCTATGCTTGTGAACACCTTACACACACACGTAAACACCTACCACGTATATAGAATTTTAAATATTTATCAAAAATCTTCTCACAAAATGGCTTTTGAGATGAATTGAGGCACTGCCACACACTCAGAATGTTTTGTTGCCCACAAGTTCAGATTCAGCCTCAGAAAATCTGTGCTTGTTAGTGCATTGGTGGGGCAGGGTGAAGGTGCCAACTCCCAGCATCTTCCTGTCCACAAAGGCAAGAAGAGAAATGTTCTGATGATAAGGACGGTTTACAGAGGGGAAAAAAAAAAAAAAATTTAGCATATTTTACCCCCATATATGAATGAAAGGACCACAGCTGGGATAGTATAATGTTAGTTTTGGCAGACTGAATATTGCTGCATTTAATTTACATGTAATTTAATTAACATTTTATTGCCAAGGAATGTAAAGATAGTAAGCTTCTAGTTTAGAAAACTTCACCAAGTAGAAAACAACATATACATTTTCCTCTGTAAACAACATAGAGGGCTTATAAGCAACTATTTAACTGATCAGAAAGATCTTTAGAACACAGCTGCTATAAAACTCATTAAATCTTTAAACAGTACCTGTAAAAGTTTTTTAAATATTTAACTGGCCATGTTTTAGATCTTGGCTACACCAAGTTTCAAAAAATAAAGACATATTAGATTCATATTATTGGTGAAGGTATTTGGAAAAAGTGGTCTGGAAAACAGAGTTGTTTAAATAAAATAGGAAGTCAAAATACTCAGAAGGAAAAAAGTCTCAGAAGAGAGGGCAGAGGAAACATTCTAACACTATTAACTGAAGCTTTCTGCCATGGCAACATATGATGAGTTCCTATAGAAAAGTTATATATATGCATAAAAAATAGATATAAATCTCTCATATAGGTACATGTATATTTATACACGTGTTGTTCCTTTCCTGTGATGTGGAACATATGTGTAGGGGGTGGTAAGAGAGAGAGGTGCAGAGAGACAGGGAGACTAAGAGAGACAGAAGTTTTGTCCCTTCTGTGTGATTTAATTTGAAAATGTTTGGAATAATTCTATTTAGGAAAGTTTAATCTAGTGATGTAAAGAAATTTTTCACACAATTTTTTTCCTTTTACATACTAATATTCTTTCACAAGCTTGACTTTTAGAAATGCACTGCTGAATGCTGTAACAATTCAGCAAGTCATTTCCTTGAGGATACGAAGTATCTCACAGTCGTGAAAGAAAACATAAAAAACATATGAACCAAGAAACTATCTCTTGGCAATCCACTCAGGAGCATAGTTTTTAGAATACACTGAAAAAATGCAGTTGCAGAAGTGAGATATTCTGAGAGAGATTTGTTCTTGCTTTATTACACAGTTTAAAAGATTTGCTGGGAGAAAGGGCCTGAAGTTTAAGATGTAAGGCTGCTTTCGGAAGACTTCCTCAAATGCTCTTTGCTATTATTCCTACTGTAGCCTAGCTATGCTCTCCAAAAGGCAGGTCGAAGAGCAGCAAAAAAATTGTGTTAAGAATGCTCTGGGATAGTTTAACGCCTGTGGATTTCATGTCCTGTTCTTCATTTGTAGTAGGCCAACTTGAACTATGTTGGAGCATATTTAGATATTTTCTTGAATTCTTACCTACTCAAATAAATAATCCTTTTGACTACAGTGAGTTCATTAGTATAGGATCTCAAAGTTTGAATTATATGATTGGAACACACATATGTTGCTTTCTTCCCATCCCAGACTTCTGTAACTTATGTTCTTCTTTGATCCAGAATTTTATCACTTTGTGATTTTGAAAACCTAAAGCAAGTCATGAAAATGTCAGGTCCTCTCCAGAATAAGACCACCCTTACATTTCTTCACAATGTTTGTCTCTGATGCTTGATTTTGCTTTATTCACTCTGTGATGTTTCCATCAATATTGAATTAGGCAACTTGGGTGTACACTTCTCAAGACTTGATACATATATAGGGCTACTTCCTAATTTTGCTATAGTCTCTTGTTCACCTCATTTTCTCCTTCTATTCAACATTAGGGGGAAAGCCATTTTTTCTACCACAGTGAAAAAAAGTATCTTGTTATTGTTGTTACCTATAGATATAAACTGCCTTATTTTGTTTTGTTGTTGTTGTTTTTTTCATTCCTTGGTAAATAACTATATTGCTAGACTTACTTTCATTTTTGTTAATTGACTGTCTTGTTTCTATTTCTTCTTTAAAGTGTGTAGAAAACCAGTATATGATGATGTAAAGACTACCTATTAATGAATAAATGGAAGCAGAGCATAGCCTTAGAAGTGAAAACTTAAATACCATGTGCTGGTTTCAACAGGGTCTAAACTATAACATTAATATGAAGCCAATCCGTACAAATAAAAATGAAGCGCCATGTATTATAAAATAGAACCATGAACCACTTCTACTTCTGGCCTGTCCTTTCTGATTTGAAGAGCACAAGAGTGAATGCAGAATTCAATGT
Organism: Strigops habroptila; assembly: GCF_004027225.2. Classification (NCBI taxonomy): domain Eukaryota; kingdom Metazoa; phylum Chordata; class Aves; order Psittaciformes; family Psittacidae; genus Strigops; species Strigops habroptila. The sequence goes on from NC_044302.2 coordinate 32,958,201, forward strand.
GACAATATGATAGTTTATCAAATAGCAGTAAAAATGTCTCATACCTTGCCATTTCTTAATAACACTAAAAGACCGTAATTTCCTCTGCTCGGGGGAGTAACAACACGTCTTGTGTGCTGTAATATGAAGATATTAGAAACTCTTCTGCAAGTATAGAATCACAGAATCATAGAATAGTTTGGGTTGGAAGGGACCTTCAAAGGTCATCTAGTTCCAACCCCTTGCAATGAGAAGGGACATTTTCAACTAGATCAAGTTGCTCAGAACCACATCCAGCCTGCCTTGAAAGTCTCCAGGGATGGTGCATCCACCATCTCTGTGAGCAAACTGTGCCATTATTTTACCACCCTCAATGTAAAGAATTTTTTTCCTCACATCCAGCCTGAATCTCCCCTCTTTTAGTTCAAAACCGTCACCCCTTGTCCTATCACAACAGGCCCTGCTAAAAAGGCTTTCTCCATCTTTCTTATAGGCCCCTTTTAAGAACTGAAAGGCCACAATAAGGTCTCCCCAGAGCCTTCTCCAGGCTGAACAACCCCAACTCTCTCAGCCTTTCCCTATAGCAGAGGTGTTCCATCCCTCTGGTCATTTTTGTGGCCCTTCTCTGCACCCTCTCCAACAGGTCCATGCCTTTCCTGTACTGAGGACTCCAGAGCTGGACACAAGACTGCAGGTGTAGAGTAGGGGCAGAATCTCCTCCCTCGATCTGCTGGCCATGCTCCTTTGGATGCAGCCCAAGATGCATTTGGCCTTCTGGACTGCAAGCATATATTGCAGTCTAGTATCCAATCTTTCTATCAAATCTATCCAAACCCACCAGTACCCCCAAGTCCTTCTCCTCAGCGATATTCTCAGTCCCTTCACCCCCCAGCCTGTATCAATATCGGGGGTTGCGCAAACCAAGGTGCAGGATCCTGCACTTGGCTAAGTTGAACCTCATGAGGTTTGAATGGGGCCACTTCTCGAGCCTGTCCAAGTACCTCTGGATCCCATCCTGTCCCTTGGATTTGTCAAGTGCACCACTCAGCTTGGTTTCATCCACAAACTTGCTGATGGCTCACTCAGTGTGACTATGTCATCAATGAACAGTACTGGTCCCAGTAGGGAGCCCTGAGGGACTCCACTTGTCACTGGTGTCCATCCAGACATTGAGCCATTGGCCACTGCCTTCCAGATGTGACAATCTAGACAATTTCTCATCCACTAAACTATGTTTGGGTAGAAAGTTGCAGTTTTTATTTTTAAATTTAGCCTTTCCAAAATGACTCATTTCAATCAAGTTTTACAATTACTATTTTCGTTCCTTAGACTTTCATTGACAACATGCTCCATAGTAAATAACATTGTTTGCATCACTGGAGGTTTTATATTAAAATCTATTTTCCTTTAAGAAAAGTTCATAAAGAAATGATTCTGTATATCACTACACTGTTCTACAAAGTTTATTATTATTATTTCCATTTCAATGGAATATGTGAGTTTTGTAAACTTGGTTTTAATACTATCATTTAAGGTACCTCAATGAGTAACATATAAATAAAATAAACAATGAAAGAGGATAGATCAAACATTTATATTTGTGGGGTTTCTTCCATTTCAATTTAACTAAGTTTATATTTTCTCCAGTTGGCATTTACCTTATTATCTCAGGCCCAAGACATCTGCATAAAGAAGATGACTAACTCCATTCCTTCCATTACAGAAGCCAGATGTTTAACGAAAGCATACCGGAAACTTCACCAAAATTTACTTTGTATTCTGTTTTCAAAGTTTTGGGAATAGGTGTTTGGGAAAGAGAAGATCTGAGTTTGTGTACAGTTCCACCAGCTACCTTAATTAGTTGTTTGGATGTCGGGCTAGGTCTTTTCTTGACAAATACCAGCTATGTGCATGCAAAAGAAGTGTTTGTCTTATTCAGCACTATGGCTTTAGAAAATTTATTAACCTAAGATAAGGATCATTGTATACGTTATCTCTATCCCTTGACTGGCAGCAACAAGGGGTTGGTTTAATTTATACTTATCATTACTAAATACTGTTGGAAAACTCACCCAGAAGTTGGGGAAATTACTTGAAAGTGATTGAGTGTTCAGTGAACTATTCATCTCTACTGACAGATGATGAATCTTAATAAGATAGCATGTTAAGGGAGAGAGGAATGAAAATGAGAGTAGGAAGACAAACAGCATATCATAAGACAAGCAGCTACTCTTTCCTAAAGAAAAACAATGATGGTTTCAAGCACTCTATTCTCATATGAGAGACAACTGACAAGTCTGCTTTCTACTGCTTGTAGATTTTCCTTCATGATCAAGTCCCGTAACTGTGTTACCTACCCAGCAAGGATTTATATATTAGTCATTTCCAATACCAACTCTTCTTTTCCAGTGACCTTTCTGCTTTTTCAAGGAGTTTTGTTCTTCAGAAAGAATACCATAACTAATAGGCCCATCTTCATCTCTTGAGTGACAGAAAACACCATCTTCTTCTCCTGTTATTTGGAAAGTTTTGTATGCTAAAGCTTCAAGTTATCATATTTGAAATTTACTCATCCCAGGCACAATAACACCATTGACTTGTCCAGCATTGCACATAGTTCAAACATGCCCATAAAGTATGGCTAAACATAAATATGATTCTAATACATAATGCAGAATGAAAAAGTTTCAGTGGCTGCTTTCATTCAGTTCCCCTTTTGCATACCAGATACATTAAGCTTTCTTACTAGTTTCTCTGGGGATAGTACGCTTTGCCTTGGACCTCATTCACCTTATTCACCTTTTTATAGTTTGAAACTGAGTCTCTGCAAAATAATATATTCAGCCCAAAGTCACTGGAATTCATGGCAGATTGAAACAATAGATCCTGGTTTCTAAGTCTGGTGTCCTAGGCAAGACTAACTGGAAATTTCAGCACTATTGGTCCAAAAATAAAGTAGTAAGACTTAGCTATATGAGACACATTAACCAAAAATTGGCATTTCTACAGAATGGTTTTTCAACTAATTTTGAGATCAAGGCTATATTTTTTTTTTTTTTTAAAGTAATATGGTGACAGAAACCTTTTTTTAATTCAGAGGCAGAAAATGTGTGAAAGTGAAGAGCAATTTAGATAAGCTATATGACCACAGAGCAACAAATTATTTTCTCTATTTTTAATGTAAGGCAATGACTTAAATTGGTAAAGTTATTGTATTATACAACCTAACTCTGTAAATAATTTTTAAAAAGCGATTAGTCAGGATAGGACTATATCCTGTCCCTTGGCTCTCAAGTATGATGTTCATTCACATCACTTTCTGAAATGTGTTTTCCACTGGATTTTTGAAAGAAATAAAGTATCTGAATTTACGATGCATTTGTACTGACTTGACTTTGCACAACAGATTAAAATTAAAAAAAGTATCTTAAGCTTATATATCTGCTTTTTATATTTCATCTCTTATCCACATAAATGGAGGCTTTATAATTTCAGAATTTATTTCTGGAGACAGTAAGTCAAAGAAAGCTGGTATTGTCTCTTAGTTCCAACTAAAATGCATAGTCCACACTTATTAAAATAAAAATTTTTTCTTTTTTCCCAAAGAAAAGAACTGATGTTTGGGTTAAGCCTCCTGTGGGAAGATCTAACTTCCACACTTACTATTTATGGGGATTTTCAAGCTCAATTTACTTACCTATTCAATAAAGGAAAGTAATTGTTATCCCATTCCTTTCATTACATGATGCAAATGCTATCTCTACAGTACAGAAATGCTTCTTCAAAGTGGATGTCAGAATATTGAGTTTATTCCAGTAGTTTACTCCAGTAGCTTGAATATGCATTTAAGGGACAACTCATCTGTTTTCAATGAACGAGCATTTTTCTGATTTTTTTATTTTATTTTTTTATTCTGTTTTAAAACAAATTTTTATATGGATGATAGAAATATGAGAAGAAAATGAATACAGGGCATAGCTGGTTTATCAGTGATTTGCTACTTAGTTCAGGCTTCTCTTCCATATATTGATTTTTTTTTTTTTTTTTTGAAAGGCAAATCAAATTCTTTGTATTACAACTGAGCATAGGTATGTGTAGTAATGGGCTTCTATATCAGTCATGGTGCAAGGCAAAAGACTCACCACTGATTTGCAAATGCTGATGTAAAGAGAGCACACTGGTATGTCTTCCTGGGGAATTAGATAAACTGTTCTGCTTATGACAAGCTGTAAACTCCAATCACCTGAAAAACAGATTTCTCTTGTAATTCTTGGAGAAACTGTGATCAAAGACAAGGAGAAAAGAAAAACAGTCAATTCAAATCCAGAATGACTCTTTTAGGGCAGTTGGATGTCACTTAGATAGTCCTGAGGACAGCTCCAGGATGAAGGGTGTGTAAATGGGTTCTGGAGCTACAACTATATTCTCTGAAAGAGGGTATATTAAAGGGTATTACTGCATCAGTCCCACCGCTTCTGCCAGAAGTTGTAATTGGATGGGTACAAGTATGGTATATCAGAGGATATTTGGACATGAGAGCTAGAAGACAGGGGTCATGACTCGGGTTAGTCTTGATTTGCAGAGGTCCATAACAACACAGGTCAAATCTGTAACAGCTCTCACTCACTTACTGCTCTACACTTGGGTGAAATGAAACTGATGTGGTCTGCTTTTATGACGTGGTCCTCTTTCGTAAGTTGCGGTTGTGCCAGGTCTGTATAAATTATATTTCTCCACTAGTCCTATCGGGAAACTTTATTCTTTCCTCTTTTGACAGTCTTTGGATAATCACAAATGATGTATTCATTATTTAGTTTACTGCTTGAAGTACCTGAATATCTTTGTCGTCAACAGAAGTTGCAATTACTTTTACCAATAAGTGTAGATGTGACAAACAAATACAGACAGCCACTACTCTGTCTGCTAACATTTATACTACCTTTGGATTTTAATGAAGCAGCACACAACACCTGCACTGAACACCAATTTCATCTGCAGCTGATAGAAAACCCCTTGCACAATACAGATCTAGCACTGTAGAAAAGCAAAGATGCAAAATGAAGTCTCATTATTTATTCCCTATCTAGTCCTCTGCTAGAGATTGGAAGGGTGTAAGCACTTTGCCCTCAAACAAGGGGAAAGGTGCTGTAATAGATACCTGTGCCTTTTCTTTGGAGTTACTGAAGGATCTCTGCCCGCTGAGTTCTGAGACCTAAAGGGTTTTTCTGTAAATAGGTCTGCTCAGTGTGATTGAGCATCTGTGACCTTCCATGATTAAAAAAATGTTAAGGAATGTTCCTGTTTCTATCATTGCCAAATGCTGAGAAAATAATAGCTCAGACTTTCCTTGCTTGCCACCTACATTCCCTCACATATGTAACTCTACACTTGGTTGAAGGAGAAAGACACAGTATCTTATCTGTCCCTAAGAAATTCAATTGACAAGGGATTTTTATGATACAAATGTAGAAAAATACCATTGATATATTAAGAGGGTAAAAATTCCTGGGCTGTAATAAAATTAAATGAAATCTGTATCACCTCCTGCCCTGTCTTACTATTGACAAATAGGTTGGATCAACTTAAACAACCACTGGTGTCATCTCTATCTGCTTACTGTTCTTCAAGAAAAATGTCTTGCTGAGATAAATGATTGCTCTCTCCTTCAGAAAGGCAGGGAAGAGAAAAAAGCGAAAAACAAACCAAAACAAAACATGTTAAATCTTTTAGACTGCTGTAGGCAGTTAGAATATCATATGGAAATTTTCTTAACCCCTTTTGAAAGTAGTGAAAATGCATGAATATGAATGCCTATTTTGTAAGGACGATAATTGATTATTTAGATTGAAGAACATATTCTGAGAAATCTGTAGCTGTGAGAATGCTGATTCTGAAACGAAGGTATAAATCAGAGCTGCTTACGATTGTGAAAACAGGCCTCTCTGTACTAATGACAAGGTCTGGTTGGAAAGTGTAGAATTAATTTTTGTCGTTATCTGTGGGGAATGTAGCTAAAGCGTGATATTTTTCCTCATCACTTCAAACCTCCTCAAGCCAGTGTGTGCTTTGTGTGTGTTGTTATCCCCCATTATACAGTACACAAAAATGAGGTGAAGAAAAAGAAAAAACAACGTCCATCTAGGCACTCCTATATTAAAGGTGGTCTTAGGAGCTCTGCAATATAAAGGATGCACTCTAATTTCTGTGGCTTCCCAGTGGTCCATCAATGTCACACATTGTAAAAGACGGGATGAGTTTGTGGATCTGCAATTGGCTTTTCACCTGTGTTAAGCCTTCCCACAACTGAGTTTTGTAGTCTCAAACTTTCCTTCCTGAGACATTATAGTTTTCATCTTTGCCTTTAATTTGTTATTTAGCATTCTCAACTGTTTGTCTTTATGACTGAAGAAGAAGCTGGAGTACAACTTTATTAAAGGTTATTATTGCTAAATTACAAATAAGTCCACATATTTTTCTTTTTATAATTTTAAAGTAGCTTTTCCATTATCTAGATAAGCAATTTTTAACAATCTGCGCTAACTCCCTTTAAATTGCATAAAACTTTGAATAAAGGGATAAAAAAAAATAGTCATGAACTATAGACAGGATTTGTAGAAGTGCTGCCTCCTTAACACAAATGAAATTATTACTTGTGTAAAACACACTTCAGAACGCATCACGTATTACTAAGTCTGGAGTGCAAAATCGATCACACCAATAATAAAACTAAGGTTGTAGCTTGAAAGAGTAATAGACCCTGAGCAAAACCTGGTTATTTTTCTTTCTTTCTGTCTTTTCTCTGTAGTACAACAAAACTTGGGACATTTTTGAGGTGGAGAAAAGTAGATGCATAGTGCTCTGAGGTTTTGGAACATAGTGAAAAACCCAAGAATCATGCTGTCACTTCCATTTTGTATTGTTACTTCCGTTATGAGTTAAAAGCTCCATTTTTTGCTCTGTGACTTTGGATCTTAAACCTTGGTGGAGTTAAATTAGTTAGTAAGTCCATATCAGAAGTTCAGTCTGGCTTTGTAGATCCCAGCTATTAAACCAGTTCTTTCTTGTGCTGTCTCTTAAGACAAAGTCAATTCCTTACTGCTGGCCCAACTCCTGGCAGGATAACACTTGTGCTCAGCTTGCCAGACAGCTGCCTTCTTTTCTTCTTTTCTTTTCCTGATCAGCTTTGGGCTGGGAGATCCTGCTCTTTGAATTATCTCATTAATAACCCTGGAGAAGCCAGTAAAAAAATTGTGCGATTGCGTCTCAGCAGCTAACCTGTTTTCACAGATTAGTAGTGTCTTCATGGATGTGACTGGTTTCTGAGCACACCACGAGGAGCATGCCAGAGTAATCCACATCTTATTTAGGAAGGTTTGCTTTTCTCCTATGGCGATCTGTCTCGCTCACAAGCAAGAAAACAGGAATGAAGACAGTGCAAGTGGAAACAGTAATATTCTCACAAGATGATTAATGAAAGGTCTTTTAGAAGGACTTTATAAATAAGGTGGGCATTTAATATAACAGCATAAAACCTAATAAATGTTACATGTATAGCCTGACAGGGGAAGAAACATATGCATGTGTCCTCCTTGAAGTTGATAGCCATGTATCCTTCCAATTCAGCTGGATTCATGTTGCCACACAGAATCCCAGCCTTAAAAAGAAACATGTCATCATAAGAGGAAATCTGTCTGGATGAAAATGCCAGCAGGACTTTAGGCCATTTAGAGAGGCAAATCATATTTGAGAAGCCAAAGACCAACAGAAGTCTGCAAATATATATGTAAGCAGTTAACGGATGGGTAGGCACTTAAGGAAGTTGATATTCAATTTTCCAGGGTCTAAAGAGCAAATACTTCACTGAAAGAAAGGTTTCAGACAAAAGTCCTCCCAGAGCATCAGGAACAGTGACTTCTGGCTGAGACACAGTAGACCCAGAAACAACTGGCTGAACAACTTACTCATACAAGTAGTGAAGTGGATCAAGTTGTAAACACAATGCAACACTACCATGAAACAGGAAGAATGGTTTTCATATTCTTTGGATGCCTGAGTCGACATTCAGAAAATCTACCCTCTACTTATGTATTTCATTTAAAAAATTCCACACTTCTCTGAAGTGTTGTCCTGGGTTCAGCTATAGCAGTCATTTTTCTCCTTGTTAGTAGCTGGTGCAGTGATGTGTGGTTTTTTTTCAGGTTTTTTTTTTTTTAACTTTCAGCCTGGGAACAACGCTGATAACACCAATGTTTTTAGTTGCTAAGTAATGTTCACTCTGACCAAAGACTTTCTCAGTCTCATGCTTTGCCAGGGAGGAGGGGAAGCCGCGAGGAAGCAGAGACAGGACACCTGACCCAAACCAGCCAAAGGGGTATTCCATACCACAGCACGTCATGCCCAGTATATAAACCGGGGGCAGTTACCCGGAAGCCCCAGATCACTGCTCGGGTCGGGCTGGGTGTCGGTCGGCGGGTGGTGAGCAATTGTATCCTCTCCCCTTGTTATTTCATTAATCATTATTATCATTGGTGGTAGCAGTAGTGGTTTTGTATTATACCTTAGTTGCAGGACTGCTCTTATTCCAACCCGTGGGAGTTACATTCTTTCGATTCTCCTCCCTATCCCTCCGGGAGCGGGGGGAGGAAGAAGGGGGGAGTGAGTGAACGGCTGCATGGTTCTAAGTTACTGGCTGGGCTCAAACCACGACAAGTGTAAATTCAACATTCTACTACTTTGTGTTTAAAAGCAGTAGTATAACAAAAAAGATGGAGTGATTTTACTAATATTTAGAGGGACTCCCGACAAACACGAGGGAGAAACCAGAAACTATGACTTTAAAAAAAATTCCAAATAACAATTTGCCTTTTGTTAGCTAGGATTGGCGTTTGGTATAGAAGAACATAGATAGGCAGTAGATAAATAAGTTAAACTAAAATATTAAAAACTTCACAAATGTTCATATGTAACTGAAATATATTTTTAGTTGAACGTTAATGCAGTTCTTATTTCAAAGTATCTCTTTAGCCCTTTTATATTGAAAATAAAATTTTAACCATAATGATGTTGCCAATATGCAGCGTTTATAGGAGCTTTAAGAAACCCAGAACCACTCCCCTCCCAAAACAATATAAGGATGGGTCTATATGTGTTCTTCTGTGCATAGTACGAGTACCAAGAATAAAAATGTATTTTCTATTGGTTTTATTAACAACTTTTTGCCATATTAAAAGGGCATAGAAAAATAGAATAAATAGTACATTTTGAATATTTGTGTATGGTTTTAAGTCATTTAGAGATTAAGAAAGCTCTTACGTGTCTGAATTCAATGGGAAGTAGGCACATTTAGAAGACATTGTTGAAGTATTGATTTTAGCAAAAGAGTGTGTGATGCTGTAATCCCTGTATTCGTCATTAATTTTTACACATTATTTCTAGTGACTTTTCCCAAGAGAGCACAGAAATATCCATGGTTTGCAAATTTTAAAGACCTAAATTCCTACTGATCACACAAATGTGTGCATGGCTACATGTTTTGTGAAACTAACTCCTGTTTTTGTGTGCTCTACAGGAGGAGAAGAAGATGAAGAAAAAAACCATTTATTTCCCGCTTTATTTAAATGGTGAACCTACTTATGTCAAGTTAGCTAACAAGACCTAGAAAACATGTAGCACAAGTCCCAGCAATCATTCTGATGTTCCACAAGTAGTGGGGTGGCTGTCCTTTCCTTGCAGCAGGAAGGCCCATGGTTTGTTACATGTATGCATATTACATCTATGCACATTACATGTATGCATGTTATATGTATGCATATTAGAGCTGAGTTAGTGCTCCTTAGATTTCCAGCCACATGTGCAATTTTGTTAAGAAATGTGCTGGTAGCACTGGCCACCTGAATAGGCAGAAAAACCTTACAAACAGTGAGGGTTTCAAGGATCTGGTTTTGTAAGAACAAAAGTCAATAATCTCAAAGATAAAAGGGTCTCTGTATCATTAACTCTGGAATTGCAGAAACTGCTTGAGACTGGCGGTGACATTACAGAGAGTTTATACAACACCAATCAGCAGGAACTTAGACATGAACCTTCTTTTCTGCTTTGAGCATCTTCTGAACTTTGTGCTCTGGGAGCACTGTTCAGAGAATATCTTCGATGAAAGAACAGATCAATTAAAGCCCTCCAAAGCTGAATAGCTTGAAGATGTGGTAGATAAATAATAATGGTAAAAAAAGTTACTTTATTTTCTATCTAAAAGCAACAAGCATGAATAAAAATGTCATACAAATGTTTTACTACAACTAGTGATGAAGCCATCAATGTTTTAAATAATTTAAAGTAAATTTGAGCAGAGTAAGATTATTATGAATTCATATCATATATCTTTGAGAAGTACTGTCTTACAGAAAAGAAGGAATTATATGACAAATAGTTTTTTATAAAGAGGAAGAGGGGAAATGTACAAAAATTTTAAACTATCTATCTCAGCCCCAGAAGACAGTTTTACAATTTTTGAATCCTTGATAAGAAGTCTAGAGCAAAAGGTTCAGGATAAAGAAGATGCAGGAAGAAACCTTACCAGAACAGTGGAAACTTGCCAAGCAAAGGAGACTCACATTCCCCATGGAAGCTTACTGGATGTCGACAAGCCTCTGAACATTACAGAGAATAAAAAACACTGGAAAAGAGACTGGAGAAAGAAAAGATAAATAATCAAAACCAATGAAATGGGAAAACATCAAACTGCAAATGCTCTTTTAAATAATACAACATATGATTTCCTTTCGGGAAGGGGCTGGGGGGAAGGGAAGAGCAACAGATGGCATCACTTTGCATGAGCTTCCATGTGACATTAAACTGACTTTGCATAGTGGTCAGATAATACGATAAAGTGTGTCAAAGTGTGAATCCAGCTCAGACATCCCAAGGAAGATGAAGGGGTTTTTTTATTTTCTTATTAAATTTAATATATATGCATGAAAAAAATGTGATGTTGGAATAACTGGTGTTACAAATGCAAGATCTTCCCTCTGCCCTAAAGAAGTAGAATGAAAACTAAGTAAAATTTAGGCTTACAGTTTTGAACTTGTAACTTGCAAAAGACCATGAATAAAAAACATGAGAAAATTGCATACTTGAGTTATATTGTTACAGTCTTATGGGGAGAAAAATATCAAATACTGAGTTATATATATGTCAAATCTTTGGTCTCATACATTCATTGAAAGGAAAGGAGATTAAAATAATAAAGAAAAATCTTAAGAAAATTAAGGAAGCTTTCAGTTGAATAAAAATATGATTAAATGAACATGTATGTTGTTTAAGCATTTGCTTTAGAATGCCACTGCCTTCAAGCAGATAGTTGCCAAAGGAAGATAAGGTGTTTCGTCTTTCTTGTTCTTTTTTTTTTTAATCTTTTGGAAATCACTGGATTAATAAAATAAATGAGTACCAATACTGTGGCTCATCACTGTTGAAAAAAATGCATGAAAAACATTATTTAACTGCAAACATCACTTATCTAGATAAATATATAAAGCCAAAACATTTATTGCTAACTATAATGGGAAAATTATTGATGAAATGGCAGCTGCCAGCTATTTCTCTTTGCTCTGTTGTCTGTCTGCAGGGTTCTGAATACTGTCAGTATAAAACAGTGTATATATTCCATATCTCCTTGAAAGACTTGATTTCATTGTGGAGCTGTTTGTGCTGTTTTAAGCTCTTGAATTGTTTCATGGGAAGAAAACAAGAATGTATTTTTGATTGTCTAGAAAATGAAGGAGTTTGTGTGTGATACTATGAATTTAGGTGAAACGAGATTCTGAGAAGCTTGGAGGTACTAATCCTGTAGCAAAGCTAGGTAAGTGATTTTATATCCTGTAAAATAAAAAGAATATATCACTTTAATAATAATACAATAAAGTGTGCTTTAAGATTAAATGGGACTGAGGTAATAAATTTTTCCTCAAGTTAAAAATGCAGACGTGAAGCGAAAGTTAAGGAAAAAATATACGTATCTACCATAATATGCTACTGTGACATGCACATTTCATATTAGAGACAAGGAGATAGTGATTCTAAATGCCAAGATTTCTTTTAAAACTTTTTTTGAAACACGATAAAGCATATCCTCAGTAAGTTTGCAGAAGAGAAGGCTAAGGGGGGGCCATATTGCTCTCTACAACTCCCTGAAAGGAGGTTGTAGTGTGCAGTTCTGGTGTCTTCAACATAACAAAGACATGCAGTTGTTGGAGCAAGTCCAGAGGAGGGCCACAAGGATGATCAGAGGGCTGGAGCACCTTCCGTATGAAGACAGGTTGAGAAAGTTGGGCCTGTTCAGCCTGGAGAAGAGAAGCTGCATGGAGACCTCATAGCAGCCTTCTAGTATCTGAAGGGGGCCTACAAGGATGCCGGAGAGGGACTCTTCATCAAGGACTGTAGTGATAGGACAAGGGGGAATGGATTTTAAACTTAAACAGAGGAAGTTCAGGTTAGATATAAGGAAGAAGTTCTTTACAGTGAGGTGTTGAGGCACTGGAACAGGTTGCCCAAAGAAGTTGTGAATGCTCTATCCCTGGCAGTGTTCAAGGCCAGGTTGATGAGCAACCTGACCTAGCAGAAGGTGCCCCTGCCCATGGCAGGGGGGTTGGAACTGATGATCTTAAGGTCCTTTCCTATCCAAACTATTCTATGATTCTATGAGGTGGGGCTTGGTCTCTTCTGCCAAGTAACAAGTGACAGGACAAGGGGAAACAGCCTCAAGCTGCGCCAGGGGAGGTTTAAACTGGATATTAGCAACAATTTCTTCCCTGAAAGGGTGGTCAGGCATTGGAACAGGCTGCCCAGGGCAGTGGTGGAATCCCTGTCCCTGGAAGTGCTCACAAACCGTGTAGATAAGGCCCTTAGTGACATTGTTTAGCGGTGGCCTTGGCAGTGCTGGGGTAAAGGTTGGACTTGATGATCTTAAAGGTCTTTTCCAAGATTGGAAAGTTGATTCTATGATTCTATGTATGTGCATGTGGAATTTAAGTTCAGAGTGATCCCATACCCTATGGTCATTTTATAATGAATATTGTAGGATGGAGAAGGTGAACAGATCTCAAATTATTGTGTAACAACAGAAAAAATTTTAAACTTCTACAAGTTGTGCAGCAAGCATGTGAAGCTTCATTGCTGTTTAGCTAACAGGATGGAGGAGTTTTTTTCTGTGTGGTTTTTGCAATGTTATTGAATATGTCTCTTTAAATAAGAGATTTATTCTCCCTTCAATAATTTCTTCCACTGCTCCCTACAGATTTTTTTCTTTCTGGTCTACTGGTGCATTCTTAATTGTAGTATTCTACTGTTTCTGTTGCTGTTAGTTTTATTTGAATCTGTCATTGATTACAGTTTCAGTAAAATGTATCCTCCAAATTTTTAAGGCTGTGAAAAAACTGTCAAGTGTGTTGGTCTTAAAAACTACACAGCGTGGCTGACAACCCTTCTGGTAGGTTTTCTGTTGCAGAAGGTGGCTGATCTTTAACAGCAGATGAAGTGGATGCAGGAATGAAATTTCCTCAGGACAGACCAGCAAAGAAGCTGTGATCAAACCTGAGACATAGGTCTCAGTTTTGATCACAGCTGAATTTGATCACATGTTGAATTTGAAGTAACATCACCAACCATTCTTACTGATGAGAGTTGAAATCCCAGCTGACAACAGTACTGGAGTGCTACTACTGGCATTATATTTGAGTTTTACTATTAACCCTTCTTTTGCTGCCATATCTATATTTGGATGCAGCACTGACATTTTCAACTGAAAATTGAGTAAACTTTTTTCTCCTTTCCTTATTTTCTTATTGCTCTTCCTCTTTCATCTGTCTTCTGAGCTCTCTGCCTATTCTACATCTGACACCAGACATCATAGAAGAGCAGGATTTCGCAGCTTGTAGAAAACTGCCAAATCTCATATCCCTTACTTGCTCTGGTACAAACTATTTAGACAGTCATTACAGAGGTCTTCATTTGATTTATGCAGCATATTTCTTTAGTTCTGCTAGTACAACTAGTCCAAAATCTTGGAGGTTCTGGTAGTCATACGTAGTTTTAAATCATTAGGCTAAAGAAACTCCGAACTTAAATTCTACTGTTTTAATTTCTGGATCAGCAGCAACATGTAAGTAAGTACTAAGATGACAAGCAGAGCTAGCTTTGACTCTTCTAAATTTTAGGGTATTTTTAATACAGATTTTTCTTATATTTATTTTAATGTTTTAGATCCTGAGGAAGAACTGCTGCAGTATTCCCAAAAGAAAAGCTCTTATTTTCTGGATGAGTATAAAAAACAGGGTTTGCGATTAATTTCTGTCTGTATTGAAGTCTACAGGAGGATTTCCACTAAAGTTCTCTGTGGATCCTGTTTTCTATTAATGACATCTGGATGGTATACTGTGCAACTATGACTCAGAGTATAATGATACCTACAAAAATCTTGAAAGCAGTATGTTCTTCTATAGGGCCATTTGGACAGTCTTACTGTGTCTTTTTTCATTAATGTACTACACTTTCGAAGCATACCATAAGGTTAGATACAATGTCCAGATTCTTACAAAAATTGATTAATCATGTTCCAATTCTCATTTTCTCAACAGTCTTTGTCTTATGAATGGATGAATATAATTTTACCCTGAGTTCTCTTTACGGTCTTAAGAGTGTCACAAGAATGGATTGGGTGTCATTTTCTTTTCTCGTTACAGTCTTTGTCATGTATTCTCACAGGCTTTTAATGTTTGATATGTTCTCATTCTCATTACATATTCTCATTCCCATAACAAAGATTATAATGAGAGAAGAAAATGTCATAAAATTAATCCATTCTCATAACAGAATGTAATGAGGACAGAAAATGGAACAAAATTAATCCTTTCTCATAACAATGTGAAGACTGTAATAAGAACAGAAAATGGCATGAAATTTATCCTTCTTGTGACAATCTTAGGATTGTACCAGGGCTGGAAAGGATACAAGATTAACTGGCCCTCAAGACAAAGGCTATAGCTAAAACTGAACATTGTACCAAAGTAATCCATTCTTGCCTTGTAACAAAACAAGTAATTCTATGATTGTGTGGAGATGTCATATGTAACTAACTGCTTTAAAGCCCCCTAAAATAGCTCAAGACTTATACCTATATATGGCCACAGAGGGCTGAAAAATGTACATACAGTTTGAAAGACTCAGACCTTGAGATCAAAATTCAAGCTCATGATTGGAAACATGTCATGTAAATGATACCATTAAAATTTTATTTACTTACATATAATGTGCCTAACTCTGAAAAGTCATTATCTGTATTGAACAAATTTTACCTAATACTTAAGACGGTATTTTTGGCCTTGAGACTTTTCTTCCAGATTACATAAAAACTTCAGCACTTCTCATTCCTCATGTGTATGGGAGTTCATTTACATTGAAGATCACATTAAGTTTGTCAGTCAAAAGTTCTGACCCAAAAACCTCTCCTCAGCCATCCCTTGCCAAAACCTGGAGGTACTGGGAGGTTTTAGACTTTTTAAGTTCTTCAGCAGTTTAGGGTGTGCTTGCAGGTGTGATGTGCCTGGGTTTTACCTTGGCAGTCATGATCATCTCTAGGGAATTTGAAGACTGACTGGTTTCTCTTGCCAATTGTCCCTCTGATCACTTTCCAAAGCAGCACTCTGCTTATGGTGCATCCCATCCCAAGGTGCTGAGCTCTCTCTCCAGTTGTGCAAATTTAAGTTGGTAGATGCTGTCCTGACAGGATGCAGTAGTTAGGAGTTAGGAGATAGGTAGGGCAAACTTTATACTAGAGAGTTGATATCTTTTGGAGGCACTTAGTTTGTACTCTGATCATGAAATCATGATCATTAAGAAACTAGCATTTGCCATAAACTTCCATTCAGAAACATAAGCATGGCTTAAAAAACATAAAAGATACCAAATCAATGCTTTTTTAAAGTATCTGACTCATATATGGATATTCTGGAGAAAATATCCAACACACAATCCTCTATGATTTTCTTGAAAGCAATTGTCATTGTGTGGCCTCATGAATGAAATTACTTTTTTTTTTTAACTCCTATCTACTTTGTTTTATAGATGCACTCTTTTTACCAAGCTGTTAATATATCTTCTGTTGTTCCCTGAGTATTGGCCTGTGCAAGGGAGATAGGCTTTTATTTTTATTACTGTAAGCATGCACTACTACTGCTGGGAATTTTTGCTCATTGCTCTTCTTATACTGTCTTCTGAAAACTGTAACTACAGAAGATTTTCTATCATTTAACTCCCAGGAATTTTCATCCTGTACAGTACTGCTTATATAATTATGTAGCATAAATGAAAGCTAACTACTCTTCTTCAAACTTACATGTCTCGTACTATAAATAGCCCTTTATTCATTAACCTATGTAAATGAGAGGAGGAATATATAAAGAGAGCAACAGAAATTTTAGTAATTTCTTCTTCGTGTCATCCTTTTTCCCATTCAGACTTGCATTTTTCTCTTTGGATTAGCTTAAATTTGCAAAGCCTGATTATGAGCATTCACTGTTCCAACTGAATTTTGAAAAACAATCCTGTGTTTTCCCCAAATGTTTCATTGAATGAACAGTTCACTCTGTTAGCCTTTTTTACTCCTTTTTGTCCACTCAGGTCAGAACCCATTACCCAATAACACCTATGAAAATCCTTCCATATGTCTTGTCTTTTCTTATTGTAAATGTAAGCTTACAGAGGTGGACACTGTTTTATCTCTTTTTGAAGTAACATGTATACATGCAAAGGCTTATTTTTCAGAAGTTCTCACTTTTTAACAGGTCTCAATCAGTAATATTTGCTTTCTGCTTTTTCACCTTCAAGGTCTAAAAACTGTAAGTCCCTCAAAGCTTCCATTTGTTGTTGAATCATCATTTCCAGTAAACTGCATCCCTAGTATTTGGTGAAGAAGGGGAATGAGAATAAAATGGCTGAAGCCTAGTCCAGAAATATGTTGCTGTAAGGATATAAAAAGGGTATGTTATCTAAAAGTGACCAGGGATTATTACAGTGCCATTTATTTTCAGTTACTGTTTTTCACTGTCAAGGCAAATTTCTGCTGTGGGGTACTTTTCTACTGAAGAAATTCTATAAACCATCTGGTTACATATTTTATACACAATTCACTAACAAGTTGTAATGGCCTCTTTGTGATGTGGCTATTAAAGGTTCCTTTCATGTCACATAGACATGTTACTGAAAGGATAATGTACATGGAATTAGAAGTTTCATGGGAATTCAGTGAACTTGTTGCAAAGTGAAGTAAGTTGATATAAGTGTATTAAATGTAAATGTTTCATAAATGATGTAGATATAATTTGGGCTGTAGTTTACAATTTTTCTTTGAAAATTCTTACAAAATGTACTGCAGGAATTGGTAACCCACAAGTACTATTTCCAATTTCATTCTGATGTTTAACTATCCTTTCTTCATAAACATTTGGCTTAGGTATATGGTTACAAATGGGGAAAAGACCATTTCTGAATTTTGAATAACTGTAGAACTTTCCTCTCTGTCAGCCACCCAGCTCTGACTCAGTGTAAGTCACATCTATAAAGTAAAATATTCATTTGAATGTAGTAGACAGTTCATGACTTATTTATG